>NW_028261382.1:118598660-118851160 GCF_051295495.1 Thamnophis sirtalis
TCAAAGGTACTTCAGAGCAGAGGGTTCCAGCAGGCACTACTGCCAGTTTGCTCGTGTGTGTGCTCCATGCTTGCATGTGCTTTGCACGCTTGATATGCTCTGTGTGCGCATGTGCGGTGCTATTAAAATTGTTCTGTGCATGTTCAGAACTGAAAAACAAGATGGTGGTGCCTAAGATGCTGCCCGGAAAACTGGTTCGGGGGCTTGGCAAGCCTAGGTTGCTGCCGGTTCCAGCAACCCAGACCACCAAACCACCACCGCTTCAGCTGAACCGGTCCGAACCAGTAGGACCCCACCACTGCTTCAAAGGTCCCTATGTTCTCAATTAGCAGCATTTCTAATATCCTAGTAACTGCTGTAAACTTTTGTTCAACAACTGGTCATTCAAGGTTGTGAAGAAAATATCAATTTATCTGGAATAATACAAATCCTGGCCACCAGGGAACCATTCTAGAGTAGGTTCAAAACAAATCAAATCATAACCATTCACACACTTGAAAGGGAACCAAAAGTTGATAAGAAAGATGTAGATGGTCAATGGACATATTTGAACCAGGAATTAACCTGAGAAAGTATGGATATGATTCATTTCCTGGTTCATGAATCCTACTTAAAATGACTGTTAAATGACATTTTTTTAAAAAATTCTTGCCAACTACAGAATAAGCCTATTAACTGGAGGCAAAAAATTATGATAGCAACATTGTGAGCTGATAACCTAAGCCCTTCTATATGACTATTGTAATGTTGCATTCTTGGTGTGGAGTGTTGTTTTCTTTCTTCTGATAAAAACAGAAAGCTCCTGTGGATGCTACTGCATCAAGAACTTCTTGGCTCTGACAGAATTTGTGATGACATAGCATTTTTTAGCTTCTCCTAAACTCATATTTTCCTCAAAGTATCCATAAAATCAATACTTTGTGCTAATTCCCATACAAAGTGCCTTATGAGTTTACATCAATCTTAAAATGGCTTGATTGGAGTTATAATTATGGGGATTTAATTGCAGTTGGCTTGTCATGTTAATTATATATATTATATGAGTTATTTCTTTTGATCACAAATCACTAGTTTATGCTTCTTTTATGCTCCCATAATATTCATTTTTGTTAACATTTAAAAGATCACGATACAATGAGTCCTCTTTTTATATAAATTTCTTGAATGATCAGGCATTGTCCCAACAAGGAAGGAAGCAGTCAAACATTTTGCTGCCTTTTGTTGGTGAAACACTCAGTGTAAATTGTTGTACTCCCATAGAATATTCCTCCACATCTTACCAGAAGTTTCTTAGGGGGAAATCACCACTGTAACATCATATATTCATGTTGCGACCTTATGGCATGCATGTCAGGAGTGGCACACAAATACATCTCTCCAGGCACGCCAGCTGTTGCCCGTTGCTCTCCCGGGTTCTGGTGTGCAGATGTGCATTGGCCAACTGGTCTTTGTGTGTGTGGGAGCACGAGAAACCAGAAGAGCAGCTCCCTGGCACACATGCGTGGCACCGGGAAGCTCAGCTTCTGGTTGCCACCTGGTCTTTGCTGGAAGATCAGGTGACTGGTGCACATGAGCAGCGGGGAGCTGCTCTTCCAGTTTATGGTGCTCCCACACCTGTGCACTCCAATTTTGGCACTCAGTGCTGAAAAGGTTCGCCAACAGTACCATATATTATAACTACATTACGTTACATTTAACTTGTGGTAGTAAAATAGTTAATTATCCAGTGCTTTAACTGATTTTATTATAACTTGTTTCTAATTAACCTAGCAACCCAATAACTTAATATTATAGAATGTTTTAAAATATGGTTGACTTCCTAAGGTTAAGCAGTTCTATCGCATTAGAGTTACTGTATGTTTTTAAAAGCAGTCTTTAAGGTCTTTGAACACAAAAACAGAAATATTTTATTCTAGGAAGAGAAACCTAGATCTAGAAACCTAGATTTTGGAGTGCAATCTTTTGCATATCTACTCAGAATTAAACCTTGTTTAAATTGGATTTCCCAATAAGTGTGAATGGCAAAGGCTGGAATGTACGGGAACCTATTCCTAAACACAATGACACCACCATGATATTACATGTGTATTGACATCACAATGCAAACACCATTTAACATACATTGTTCACAATATTTATGTATGTATGTATTTATGTATGTATGTATGTATGTACGTACGTACGTACGTACGTACGTACGTACGTACGTCCAGGTCTGTGTTTGCATTGTGGCATCATTTAACTGTGTCTATGCTGTAATCCATGATTATTATTATTATTACACATACAGAATGTAAAATCACAGTTGCTGGATCTTGAGCTAGTTTTGGCCTTCAAATGCATCATGTTCTTCCCAACAATTTAGGACATCATAATGTGTCAGTTGTAGTAGCTGAGTAGACCTAAGAAGTGCCGCCTTTTGTAATTGACCAATGAAAATTTTGCACTTGACTGATGGTGATTTTGTCAATGCCATTGGTGTTCAAGTGGTGCTTCCGATGTTTGGGGATTGCATTCAAGGAGCCTGTTACTATAGGTACTATCTTTGCCTACATTTGTCAAAGTTGTTCTACTTCTATTTGCAGTGCTTTGTATTTTGTTACCTTTTCCAGTTTTTTTTTCTTTTCTATTTTGTTGTTTCCAGGTATCGCCACGTCTGAACTTTTTCATCTTTCTTATTGACAATTTTAAGTCTGATGTTATGTGGCTGGTCTGTTTGAATTCTAAAATCCCAGAGCACATTAGCTTCTTCATTTTCTATTACTTTATTTATTTATTTTATTCCGCCAGTTCTCGCTGGCAGGCAAGCAGTATTTTTTACAGATATTCCTATGAACCATTATTGTTCCATTCCATTGTTAGTCTGTGTTATATTCTTGCAATAGCTTGTTAGATGGTCTATAGTTCCTTCAGCTTCTTTGCGGAAGAAGCATTTTCTGTCAGTTTCTGTCTTCTCAGTTCTGGCTTTGTATGCATTTGTTCATAAGGCTTGGCCTTGTACAGCCCCTCTGTCTGTCTCTTTCTTCATTTTCTTGCTCTTAACCATTGCCAGATCTTATTGCTATCTGCTTGGCCTGCTAAGGTTTATGCTATGTTTTGTTTTTTAGTGCACTAGCCATTTACTCTGCCTTGCCAGATCCTTTTCCCAATCATATTAACTTTATACTAGACCAGTTTGGCCCCTCCCATGTTCAGTTAAGTTTTCATATTGCAGTAATTTCTATGCATTTTCTTCTTCAATATCCTTCAGCTATTTCTTCCACTGACAATGGATTTTAAACTCTTCTTCACTCTTATGATGTATTTCTCTTATAACCTTTTTCTTGACTTCAGTGCCTTTAATTCAGTGGTGGGTTTCAAAAATTGTTCGAACCTACTCTGTGGGTGTGGCCTCCTTTGTGGGAGTGGCTTGCTGCCCATGTGACTGGATGGGAGTGGCTTGCCGCCCATGTGACCGGATATGAAGATGCCAACGACACTTATCAGAACCACCTTAAATTACCTCACACACAGCACTGGCATGCATAAGAATATGATGTAAACTTGTTTTTTAAAAGGCATCTTTGGTTTGCGTTAAAACAACTTCAACACACACAATGTTCTGATTGCACCACAAACGCAGTAGTCATCCTTACCTTTCACAGAGGCACTGAGTTTTATAAATATGAGCATGATAGTGTTTAATAATCATATCCAAGGATCAGTGGTGGGTTTCAAAAAATTTTGGAACCTCTTCTGTAGGTGTGGCCTGATTTCCGGGTCCACTGGTGGAACCTCTTCTAACCGGTTCGGTAGATTTGACGAACGGGTTCTACCGAATAGGTGCGAACTGGTAGGAACCCACCTCTGCTTTAATTTTGCCAGCTTGAAGGATAACCCAGCTACTTGTGATAATTTTCATCCAGTCTCTTGATGTTATTTCCATAGGCATCTTGATTCATTCAGTTTTCACTATTTTCCCCCTATTGATGATGTGGGTGGCACATTGTCTAGTCCAAATTCCTCGTAATATCATGGCTCTATATACATAGAGTGTTTATTAACGATTCTGTTTCAGAATCCATTTTTTCCATTAAGCTTGAGGTTATGCATGTAAAGGAGGGAAGGTAGCCTGGCAGATGCTTTTCATATTTAATAATTTAACTTGTTCAGTATTGTTGACAAAGGAATCCGAGCAATAACAAACAATAGTGATGATGATGACTTACCTTAAAGATTCCTTTTTTGATACTAACCTCTGCTAGTTTATCAGCATTGGATTATAAAATGTGTCTTCCTTTTGTAATTGTAAAAGTAAACGGATATTTGCATAAATCATGTTTTCATAAATGGGCTCCCCTCTGGCAAATAATAATAATTTCATATGTGAATTATTCATGGATCTGTTTATCCATACAACTAATAAGAAAAATGTAGAGCATAAAACATATGGGGAAGGACATACAGAACAACAAGAAGAGAAACATACAAATCCAATATTGTATAACAATAAAGATATACATGTTTTCAAAATTTGTTGCAACTACAGCTTCTAGGAGTTTTAGTTATATAACAAAATTATGTTAGTGGTAAACTCTGCCTTAATGTGCAATGTCATTCTTATGTTTGCTGTCAAATGTACTTTTTTGCATCTTGCTCCTAACCTATCTTTACAATATTTATAGCCATTATTAAATGCTAGCTCTTTTTCTATGATTTCAATATTCACATGGTTTATTCAGAGTAGCACTTTCCAAAGAAAAGTTAAGGAAACAAAAAGGTAGCTCAAAAGCTTGACTTTATCCTTAGGAAGTAACTCCCTTCCTGTTTCTTTGACCAGAATGCCTTTTAATTTAGAGGTACTACAAATAGAATAAATTAGCTTGGTTTTTTTGTACAATCCAAATATATGTTTTCTTTTACTTTGCTTATTGTTCATTCTTTATGCTTTAGGATGCAATTTCCTTTTTTACATTCTTTGTTTAATTCATTCACAGCACCTTGTGGAGGCAATCTGACGGGATCATCGGGTTTTATTCTTTCGCCAAATTTCCCACATCCTTATCCCCATAGCAGAGACTGTGACTGGACTATTACTGTTAATAATGACTATGTAATATCATTAGCTTTTATCAGGTAAGTATATGCTTAGTAAAATTTCAATAATATTCTTATTGAAGATTTCTTTGTTTTCCCCTGAAGGGTGCTTTTCCAAAAGGCAACTTGACTTTCTTTGATTTTCCTTTAAGACATTTCGCTTCTCATCCAAGAACTCCAGAACTGAAGAAGCTTCTTAGTTGAGAAGCAAATTATCTTCAAGGAAAAACAAATAAAATCCAGTTGCCTTTTTAAAAAAACACCTCTGGGACAACTATGAACCTGGATGACTAAGAATCTTCATAGACATAAAGCTGTTGTAATGGCCAACATCAGATATTATACATGTTGGATATTTTTTATAGTTTTAAAGTAACATAATAGGTTTTATGGCCCTCCAGTGGCCAGCAGAACTGGCAGCAGATTCGGACAGTGAGAAGGTTGGAGAGGAACATGAGCCAGTCCTGGAGTCTGGGGAAGGCTTTGATGAGGGATCTCTGTCAGAGACAGAGAGGCGACTCTATGCCAGTTATCAGCTGCCTTCAAAGTCAGACATCAGTGAGGCAGATGAACAGCTGGAGCCTGTTCCCAGTGTGTGCATGCACAGAGTTGCCAGACAAAGGGAACAGCTAAAGAACGGGTTGACTTGGGAGTAAGGCCACAGGTGGATGGTGAATGGCTCCTCCCATAGGGAATAAAAGAGGAGAGAGAGGGGAGGGGAGCTTGCAGGAGACAATTAGTTTGCTTAATTGGTTCGTGACTCTCTAAGACTCCTTGCCACGTTTTGCAGATATCGGCCTGGCAGCTCTTCAAGCTAGATAAGGTCTGTGACTGTAAATCCTCTCTTGAAAGACTTTGTTGGAATTGAATAAGAATTCACAGTAAATTAATAAAAGGGTTTTTTGTCAGGACAAGGAATTTGCTTCATGCTCTTGGGAAGCCTAGATTAGAACAACCATGTCCTGGATGACTGAGAATCTGCATAAACATTTATTTTATTTAGTTTGTTTAGTAAGCCTGATAAGGTAACCGCTTTTCAAATTCAAGGACTGTTAGTTTCCAAAGTAACATATTTAATAAGGTTATTATAAAATTTTGTTTCAGTTATTATCAATACAACTATTGAGATATTTGCTCGAAAAATTGACCCCTTTGACTTCAGAACTTAGAGAATGATTGTATCATCGTATTTAATTTCTACCCTGTTCGTTTGTCAACTATTTCTAGGCAGCCTAAAAATTCATCGATAGCAATAAATCTAAGCCTCAAAATTAAAGCTTTTCTGCTATTCTATATATCCTGGTATGAATATTTATTGTTCCATCAATACTAAATATCTATAGCAAGGCAAAAATGAATAGCCTAGAACACAACTATATCAACTGGGGAAAAGTATTTGTGTTATTTATTTGTTTACTTAAACATTATTTCATTGCTTATTATATTTCTTGTCTGCCCTTTAGTTTAAATTCCCTGAGCAATATCCAATTAAAAGAATAAGGCAATACAATTAATGTGCCCAGAAATAATACAGGAAATGAATTATGCCAATCAATAAAAGCCAGCCAAGTCATTAAAAAAATAGAATTGAACAGCTATTATAAGAATGTTAGGTATCTTGGGAAAACCTTTAAACCAAAAAGATGCCAAAACTGACACTTGATGATTTGCCTGTTTAGAGAATTTAAGACATTTTATATGTGAAATATTACGTGTAAATATATTGTGTTGTTGTTTTGCTGAAGACTTGGGGGAATTTGAAAGATTTAGATCTAAGACTTTTAGAAGAGTGGCATTAGGCATTCATTTGCTTTCCAGAAGTTCCTTAATTATACTATGAGTTTAGAAGATATTCATCTGCTTGTTTAGTCTATGAAGATGTAGCACAAAGAAAAAAATATCTAATGAACAATAATCTACAAAAAAAAAAAACCCATCTGTTATTAGAGAAGTGGTGAATTCATGGAAATTGACTTCAGTTAATCTGGATTCCTATTTATTTGTTTGTTTGTTTGTTTGTTTGTTTAATGTTTGTTTGTTTTTTGTCAAACATGTATTAGACAACACATATATGTGTAAACATGATTTTGGATACATGAAATGGATACAAATAAAAAGAAACATTCGGACAGGGACAATAGGCACATTGGTGTGCTTATGCACATCCATTACCTCTTAGGAATGGGGTGAGGTCGACAGTAGACAGTCTGAAGTTGAAGTTTTAGGGGTTTGAGGAAGAAACCACAGAGTCCTCAATGGCTTCACTCAGCCCTTTGGATCTATGTGTTCTGGGTTTTCCACTATTAGGCAAGTTTAAAGAGTAAAGGAATCAAGGTTAATGACCTCTTTACTTATACTACAATATTGACACAAAAAACATAGATTTCTACACTTCTAAGAAACTATAGTGTCAACTGATAAGTTTGAAAGAAGAACATAGCCTTAAACAGAAGCATGGTGCCAGGTATAAGGGTGGGTATAATTAATAAATAAAATAAAATCAATCACCTAGTTAATAAGTGCTACCTTTCTTGTGGGAAGCAAAACAGGTTAACCTTACTACTATAAATGGGATTAGGATTATGAGGGGTTTTATTTGTTTTGTTTTGTTTTTATTCTTAAAAATGTTACTTGGTAAAATTATCCCTTCTCTCTTATACTAATTAGTAATTATTTATGCAATATAATTTTATTTGTAAAACAGATTTAGTGAAAGAAGACATATTTACTATTTGTAGTTTTAGGAGTGAATTGGATCAGCCAGATTCCTGAGAAACCTTCTCCCTTGTTGTCTTATGAAGTGCATCCATAGTGTGAATACAGAATTCATGCTTCTGGTTTTGTCTCTTATATAATAATTTTAGTGTAATCTTGCCTTCCAGTATCCAATATTATGCTGCAGAAATTGTAGTTGATAATTGTTGTTGCATAAAAACTAAGAAACACATTGAGTTTGAATACAGGTAATCCTCCCTTTAGAAAATACAATACAATAGCAGGGTTGGAAGGGACCTTGGAGGTCTTCTAGTCCAACCCCCTGCCTAGGCAGGAAACCCTATACCGTTTCAGACAAATGGCTATCCAACATCTTTTTAAAGACTTCCAGTGCTGGGGCAGTCACAACTTCTAGAGGCAGGCTGTTCCACTGATTAATTGTTCTAACTATCAGGAAATTTATCCTCAGTTCTAAGTTGCTTTTCTCCTTGATTAGTTTCTACCCATTGCTTCTTGTTCTACCCTCAGGTGCCTTGGAGAATAGTCTGACTCCCTCTTCTTTGTGGCAACCCCTGAGATATTGGAACATTGCTATCATGTCTACCATAGTTCTTCTTTTCATTAAACTAGACATACCCAGTTCCTGTAACTGTTCTTCATATGTTTTAGTCTCCAGTCCCCTAAGCATCTTTGTTGCTCTTCTTTGCACTTTTTCTAGAGTCTCCACATTTTTTTTTACATTGTGGCGACAAAAACTAGCTGCAGTATTCCAAATGTGGCCTTACCAAGACATTATAAAATGGTATTAACACTTCACATGATCTTGATTCTATCTCACTGTTTATGCAGCCTAGAAATGTGTTGGCTTTTTCGGCAGCTGCTGCACACTGCTGGCTCATATTTAAATGATTGTCCACTAGGACTCCAAGATCCCTCTCAGAGTTACTACTATTGAGCAAGGTCCCACCTGTACTGTACCTGTGTATTTCGTTTTTCTTGCCTAAATGTAGAACCTTACTCTTTTCACCATTGAATTATTATCCTAATTGAGCCCAACATTTCAGATGCTAAGCAAGACAGTTGTTAAGTGAATCATTGCAGTTATTAAGCTAATAACACAGTTGTTAAATGAATCTGGCTTCCCCTTGACTTTGTTTGTCAGAAGGTAAACTTAGACTTTATTGTCACTTTGAAAGTAGACTATTGGCATACATTAAAATGAAATTTCATTGCATACAGCTCTCAAAGGGTCACCACCTCCAATATACACTACATTAACATAAATAAATAAATAAACAAACAAATAAATACAATATTATGCATATACCCATATGTTATGTGACACAAAAAAACAACACTGTCTAGTTCGGATGTATACATGTACATGGCAAGAAAAACAAATTTTGCAAGTTTACCAGATGGATGACATAGGGAACAAAGCTGTTACAGAATCTAGTAATCCTGCTATAGGTATTATGAAAACTCCTCCCAGAGGGAAGCAACAAAAACAGACCATGAAGTGGGCATGTGAAGTCTCTAACATTGCTTCGATCTCTAAGCACACAGTGCTTATAAGCAGTATCCTGAATAACTGGAAGCAAGCTTCCTATAATCTTCTCGGCTGTCCTTACCACTCTCTGTATGACTTTCTATCTGAGGCACTGCTGCCACCAAACCGTGATGCAGTTTGTTAAAATGTTCTCAATTGCGCCTCTGTAAAAAGTGACTAGGACAGGAGAAAAATGTGCTTTCCTCATCCGATGCAGGAAATGCAGATGCAATGGGATCACACAACCCCAGGATATTGCAACGGTTATAAATGCAGGCCAATTGGCAAGCAAGGGTGACTTTTGATTACATGAACATGGGGTTGCTGCAAGAGCTATAAGTGTGAAAAATGGTCGCAAGTCACTTTTCAAGGCCATTGTAACTTTGTAAATCAATGGCTGTATGTCAAGAACTATCTGTACCAGGTTGCATATCGTATGGGATGAGAAGCTGCTGGTGTCTGTTCTTTGCGGGCAATGATACCGGAAATAGATAGGGCAATATAGACTGAAATGAATGCCATGCTGAACAGGAACAGGTGAATAGAAAGGCAACAATATGAATCACACTGAGTATTTATGATGTTACATAATCCATTTCATAAAGGTTTAATGCAGACAATCTGTATCTTTGGCTCCTCTACTAAAATAGGTTTACAGCTTTTGGAAAAGATAAATGTATGAAATTAAAGGGAAATGTCATCATCAGATTAAGAGTCCATTTTATAAACCACATATTTACATACCACCCAGGCTTAGGTGAACAATGCTGTTTTGGTTATTAAATGTTTTTTGTTCAAATTCTCAGAGATAGTCCAGGATCTAAAACAAAGTTGGAGATCAAACAAAACAAATCTATTAACTATAGTTCCTTTTCAGATCTACAAAGGGTGAAAAGGATAATGTATTTTTGAAAGGGAAAAAAAAAGCCACCAAAAGGACACCTCAAATTATATGATGGAGGAGAAATGAAATGATGATGATTAAAATGATGCCCCCAAAGGCATAAATTTGTAAGAAAGAAAGAAAAACTAATCATATTTTAATTTTCTATCTGATGCTTTAAATATTACTTTTCTACTCTCAAAAAAAGAAAGAAAGAAAGAAAGAAAAATCCAATCAAACACATTTTTTTGGGAGGAAACCCACTTTTCTATGCCAACATTCAAAGGAAAATATCTAGATATTTATTCATTACATATCTGCACTTTCCTTTGGGAGATAAATAATGGAGATAGCATAGAATAAAAGAGTTGGACGGGACCTTGGAGGTTTTCTACTCCAACCCCCTGCTTAGGCAGGAAACCCTACACCACTTCAGACAAATGGTTATCCAACATCTTCTTAAAAATTTCCAGTGTTGGAGCATTCACAACTTTGAAGGCAAGTTAATTAATTGTTCCCATTAATCGTTCTCACTGTCAGGAAATTTCTCCTTAGTTCTAAGTTGCTTCTCTCCTTGATTAGTTTCCATTGCTTTTTGTCCTATGCTCTTGTGCTTTGGAGAACAGCTTGACTCCCTCTTCTTTGTGGCAGCCCCTGAGATATTGTAACACTACTATCATGTCTACCCTAGTCCTTCTTTTCATTAAACTAGACATACCCAGTTCCTGCACCTATTCTTCATCTGTTTTAGCCTCCAATTATTTTTGTTGATCTTCTCTGCCCTCTTTCTAGAGTCTCAGATAAATTATCCTTCTCAAGATTTTCTCATAGTTAAACCTCCAACTAGTATTCAAAAGATTATCTGAATGATAAACATCCTATTTATAAATAAAAGAATAAAAACTAACAAACATTTTTAATATAATTTCAGAGCAACTTGAGAGTTCTTTCCTTATTAAGATATCCAAGCAAATATAAGGTTGCTGCAGATTTGACATTTAGAAGACAATAATTATATCTAATAGCTTGAATTCATGTTTATAGTTACACTAAAAATAGAACCAATAACAATGGTGAATACTTTAGACTTAAGTATTTAGTATACTTGAGACTTATTTCCCTAATGCCAGTGGTCTATACAAATTATTGCACAAGCAATATTGTTTACCTAATGTGATATGTTTATTTTATTTTTAAAATATTTTACAGCTTCAGCATAGAACCAAATTATGACTTTCTCTACATCTATGATGGGCCAGACAGCAATAGCCCATTAATTGGAAGTTTTCAAGATAGCAAATTGCCAGAGAGAATAGAAAGCAGTTCAAACTCAATGCATCTGGCTTTTCGAAGTGATGGATCTGTTAGTTTTACTGGGTTCCATTTGGAATATAAAGGTAAATAACTGTAACTCTGTTGTTAATGTGGGTCATAGATGTTGAAATAGTTGGTTCAACATAACTCCTTTACAGTTACTATTTGCATTAAGTCAAGCATCAAGTCATTTTGCTTATCTACCTTTTTAAAAAAATTACCTTATTTGTGACTTGTTTAATTCTTATTTTATAATAAATGATTGCTTACTTACATTATTTACTTATGGTACTTAAATTAAATGATTATAAGCAGTCCTCAAGATAGGACAAATTGAGGCTAGAATGATGGTCATAAATTATTGTGGTCATTAAGTAGGTCACCACCTGACTGTGCACTATTTTATGAACACTATATGAATGCAGTAGTTATTAAGCAAATCTGTTTTACCCAATCAACATTTTTTTGCCTGTAAACCAAACATAAACAGTGGAAAAAAACTATGCAAAAAATTATGATCATAGGACCATAGGAATCTGTAAATGATGATAAATATGAGCCAATGCCTAAATACTGAAAAAACAAAAGATCATATGGTTACAGCCACTGGAACTCCGAAACTAATTTATAAGCACTTTTTGTGGGTCTGTTGTAACTTCTTTAAGCAAGTAGTTGTAAGGCAAGGATTAACCTGTTTCACCAAAAATAAGATCCAACCAGAAAATAAGCCTTAGCATGATTTTTCAGGATGCTTATAACATAAGCCTTATCCAAAAAGTAATCCCCAGTTAAGTTTGTCAGCCAGATGGATGCATTTAGTACCGTATTTCCCTGAAAATAAGAACTAACTGGAAAATAAACCTTAAATGTATCTTTTGGAGTAAGCATTAATATAAGACCTGGTCTTATTTTTGGGAAACACTGTACTTATAAAAAAGCTCTTTGATTTTTAAAACATCATAGTGTGGTGACATCCTCAGGACCTTACTGTTTTTGGTATTATGACAAAAGCATATCATAGCATTGTGCGGCAAATTCTGGTTCTTGTGTGCAGTCTGCAGCCTCAAAACACAGATAGAAAAGAGACCTAAATTAAACTGCCACAGCACTGCTTTCATCAGTCTGAGCTTTATACTGCTCCACAGTATAAGGCTTTTCCGTTAGAAGTCACAGGGGAAAAATGGTGGGAGAGAAAAAGAATGAAACACTCTATGCTTTATAAAATTTTTGATAACTTTGTGTTGTTTTATGTTTAAAGCAAAATTGGTGGTGAGAGAAAAGGAAGTCATTAGAACATCTTAATCTTGTTTAAGGGACAAGGGAAACATCTTTCTTTGCAAAGATTACTTTGGATTACCTGATGGCATAACATGTACTTTGAAAAAAGAAATGATGCTGATTTTGCTGGGTGTCTCGTATGGGTTTATTTTAAAAACTCAGTGCATCAAATTAACTGTGGTGTTGTAACAGCAGTTCTGTCTTTTCCCTCTGCTCAAATTAAAGCCAAGTTACGTGAGTCTTGCTTTGATCCTGGGAATATCATGAATGGTACAAGACTTGGAATGGATTACAAACTGGGATCAACAGTCACATATTATTGTGATGCTGGCTATGTTCTTCAAGGCTACTCTACACTTACTTGTATCATGGGAGATGATGGAAGACCTGGATGGAACAGAGCCTTACCTACTTGCCATGGTAAGATTTTGAGAAGAATTTTAGTATTAGTTCACTCACTCACTCACTCACTCACTCACTCACTCACTCACTCACTCACTCACTCACCAACCCACCCACCCACCCACCCACCCACCCACCCACCCATCCATCCATCCATCCATCCATCCATCCATCCATCCATCCATCCATCCATCCATCATCCATCCATTCATGATGGTGATGCTTTTATGAGTGCATGATGAAATGTATGACTTACGATTCACATGAAGTATTGTTTTTCTGCTTTATTTGTTATTTTCACATGCTGGTATGTTTTGCATCAGAGTGATTCTTATGAATACAACACCAAAGTATTCTTCTCCTGTTTTCCACTCAGTCATCTGGAATGCTGTCTCAAACAAACAGAACACGGATGGGACAGAGGGATGGGAGAGCAGGAGAATAACTGTGGATATTCTCTGCAAAAACATTAGCAACCCTTATGTTAGATGAAAGTCAGTGTTCTCACTGGAATTCAGACTATTACATCACAAAACACTCTAAAAGCTGGTCATCCAATAGAACTAGGCCTCAATTTTACATTTAATCTGAGAATTTTTACTAGATAACACTTGGAGAGGTCAGTTGTCAGAACTTTACTATCATGAGAAGTTGGAAGAAATGGATTTTGCATTGCGCCGTCTTTTTCAACATGCTGCCCACAATGATTACTTGAACACTAAAATTAATTCATTATACATCAGAACTCAAAAAATCATTACATACCATTTCATTTCATTGTATTCAAATAGATTGAGGTTCTGAAACGACCATAGTTAGGTATTATATCTTTGTTAGCAGACACATATTTTGTTCAGTTAGAATGGTTGGATTTTCTGAAATAAGGTTAGTTGGGACACAAATCAGTGGCAAAGCATGAATACTATCAGCACCTGTTGGTATCCATTCAAACATTTTTATAAATCTATGTATATTTTAGACAGGAAAGGGCTTACCTTTATGAAGCTCAGATTAAAATCATTTATCTCAATGGTTGCTGTGATTAATTTTGGAAACAAATAGTTGGATTGAAATCTTTAAAGCTCCCTTGCAAAAGAACCTTTTATTTTCTTTTACTCATATTGTTTGGATTAGATTCCTTTTTAAATTACATTTAAGGTATGGGCTGAGATTTTAAAAAGGCCTTTAAACCCTTATTTTTCTTTGGACCTTTATGAAGGAAGCATTTTTATTTTCACAGCATTGTTTACTGATATAAATTATGTTGGTGTAGGAATTACACATTTTTTAATTTAAAATTTTCAAATTACGCTATTGATGGTCGTTTGTACTGTGCTGTGATTTGTATTGCTCTTCTTACAGAGCAAAAATATTCCTATTAAATAAAGACAAGTGTGTTTGGTTAATTTATCACAAGAGGTCAGCAATTATTTCTAGCTCTGGGCAATATTGAACATATATTGATTTGGCTTCTATGACCCCCTCTGATGGCTTTTCCTTGGAAGATGAGGAAGGCTAAATGATACCCATGAAACTACTGCATCCGTGAAGCCATGGTCTAATACAAATATTGAACTCTCTCAAAAAGCCTGGTTCAAATGTCCACACCAATTTCTTTGGCAAAAGTCATGAGCTCTTGGAGACTGTCAGGATTAAGAATTAAACATCAAGGGATACTGCAAGACCAAACTGAGAATAATAAAAGGAAGGCTAAGGGAAATGTGGGATGAGGCAAACTCTAATTTAGAAAGCTTTCTATATTTACTTTCTGGAGGAAAAAGAACTAATCCTGGAATTGTTTTTTGCAGGTTTGCCTTATATGCTAAAGACCAATTCAATTGATTTACTAGGGCCTCTGAATCTTGACCTGACTCTTTGTTATATAGCATTTAGCAATACCACCTAGACTTAATACTACTTCATAGTGCTTTACAAACATCTCTAAGGCCTTTAGATAATTTAGAGAGTCAGCAAAATGGCTCAGGGTCCTCATTTTACAAAACTCAGAAGAAGAATAAATGGAGTCAACCTTGAGCAGGTCAGAATCGAACTCCTGACAGTAAGCAGTGAGAAGTCAGTTAGTTTTTAGTATGCATTCTAACTTCTGCACCACCACGACTCATATACTATGCCTCATTTTCAGGGATTACAATACAATTAGCAATTTCCCTGCTATCTTGGCCTCGGGTTTGATACCTTACCTTATTCCCATTTCATGAAGTATTTCAGATTTCAATAGAAGATAATACAGTATGTTTAGCTCGGGGTTGAACTGTGCAGTCCTTGGCTGCAGTCTCAGCTTGAGTGTTTGACTGCAGAGGACAAACAACAACCAAGAAAGAACCAAGAATGTCACATCTCTCATATTTCCTTGGTCTTTGTGTATGTGACTATACACAAAGCAAGATAGGCATGTCCTTTTACAGAAGTGTTAAAACTTGATCATCCATCATCTTTTAGCATTTTGGTAGGATTAAATAAGATTTTGGCATTTGTGCATATTTTACAAGGGTTGATGTTGTTGTTGTCTGCTTCTAAGCAAATTTGTAAGCCTGTGACTTATGTGCTGTGACATTCTGGTGCCATTGAACTTTTATGTTTATGTACCTGACATTTTACTTCTGAACACAAAGAGTAGGTTTCCACATGGCAGAATTGCCTTGATTAAATGAGCAGGACATAAGATACTGCTGAATTGCAAAATAATCCAAGTAATAATCTATGATTCTAGACAGGAATCAATGTCTAGAATCATAGACATTGATTCTAGATAGAAAGGTAGGTAGGTAGGTAGGTTAGGTAGGTTAGGTAGGTAGGTAGGTAGGTAGGTAGGTAGGTAGGTAGGTAGGTTGGTAGGTAGGTAGGTAGGTAGGTAGGTAGGTAGGTAGATAGATAGATAGATAGATAGATAGATAGATAGATAGATAGATAGATAGATAGATAGATAGATACTTTGAATCCTCATGACCCATAAATTGTACAGTAAACCAAATACTGATTGACTTCATCAATTCAATATCCTACCATAAAGTTTTGAAAAAATGTATTTCCTTCTAAATTAAACTAGGGGGGAGGGGAAATGAAACATGCACTTTAAACCTTTCTCCACTTTGCCTGTAGCTAATGTCCTTATTTTATATGTCCTTGAAGACTTTTTCATAAGAAAGTAACGCAAAGGAAGTCCATAGTCTCATTCTATCATGAATGAATGCAAATATTAACCAAATAAATACACTGAATTATTTGGCATGTCATGATAGCTGTTAAAAACAAAATAATTAAGGTTTGCATATTATATTTTTCACATAGGACAAAAGATAACATGTAATTTCTTTGTCAGTATCATAGCAGTAGACTTATATACCGCTTCATAGGCCTTTCAGGCCTCTCTAAGCGGTTTACAGAGAGTCAGCATATTGCCCCCAACAATCTGGGTCCTCATTTTACCCACCTCGGAAGGATGGAAGGCTGAGTCAACCCTGAGCCGGTGAGATTTGAACCACTGACCTGCTGATCTAGCAGTAGCCTGCAGTGCTGCATTTAACCACTGCGCCACCTTGGCTCTTCAAGTGTACTTACTTTCAATCACACTATATAAGTTTTACTTTTCATGGAACTTTTATTTATTGTTTATAAGTTAGTACTTTATTGCTCAGTGTGGTGGAAAACCCATTTCATGCTAAGAAGAATTTACATCATTTTGCAATTCTTGCCGAGTCCAAAGGCAAAAAGCCTATACATTTTTCTTCCTTTTTTAATATTAAGTCTACCATTTGTTATTTATTTTTGGGAAAGAAGAAGAATTATCTCTGAGAGACTACCACTCACAAGTGGCTGACAAGTATTTATTCTTGCAAATATGTACAAAACACAAAGTATTCCTCATTAGACATAAAAATATATAACTGTAAGCTGCAGAGTATTTGCAGTTGCTAGTAATATGTTTATAGCCTGCATTCTTAGGCAGAAAATATTATAAATATGAAGAACAACTCTTCATCCAAGAGACAATTATATATTGTCATTGTAAAGAATATGTTTTATATGAAGTTACAATTATTGCCAATCCAAGTCAGATCAAAGTTATTTGATATACTGTATTTTCCCAAAAATAAGACAGTGTCTTATTTTCTTTTGACCCCCAAAATAAGCATTTGGCCTTATTTTCAGGGAGGTCTTATTATTTTTGCGGTGCAGGAGATGACTAGTGTGGTCACCACATAACTGCTATTGTGTTAAAATATTTTCAGGGAGGGTTTATTTTTGAAGGAGGGCTTATTTTTGAGGGAGGGTTTATTTTAGTGCATGCACTCAAAAGTCCGATTGGGCTTATTATCTGCGGAGGTCTTATTTTCAGGGAAACAGGGTAGTCTTGATTTTTTTTCCACATCAAGAAATAACCCAGCTTTTTTTAGAAATACTAAATTTGCTGACTTCTTTTGAGTACAGTTAATTTGCAAAACAGATCATATTAATTTACCATCATAGCTTATCTTTTCCCAAATAATAATTGCAACAGTAACCACCAACTGTATATATTAAGATAAGAATGAGAGAAATATGCTTATGAAAATGGTTTCTATAGACTCCTTTCATTCTCCCTTGTTCAGTTTGTCTGAACCAAAGCATTTGTGTTGCAGCATTTGCACAAAAATGCAAACTTTTGGTATACAAAATTATCAAAAGCGTAAAAAGTGCATAACTGATGCATCTACCTGGATATGTAGGTGCATTCCATCTCATTGTTTTGTCCCACTTCCTTTAGAGTTTAAGTTAAGTGATGGGGTGAATAAATGTTTGCTTGTGGCACTACAATAATGTAGAGCAGGGGTTTCCAAACTTGATAACTTTATGACTTGTGGACTTCAACTCCCAGAATTTCTCATGACTGGCTTAAAGTTACCAATTTGGAGAGCCCTAGTATAGAGTAAAATATTTATTTAGTTCACTCCTCTGCTCACAAGAGGAACAACAACTACTACAAAATCACCTTTTCCCAGATTTACAGAAAGCAAATAATCTTTTAATGTGGGATAAAAGATAATCTGTATGTAACATAATGAAATATAGAACACTGAATTAACAAATGTGCAAATATATTTATTTAATACATTTAAAAACTAAAAGGCTATTTATTTCAAGATGTTTTAAAGAATAATGTTACTGGGTGACAATTTGCATAGATCTGTACTTTGGGGTCATAATGAAATATTGTACCATCTATGCTGGCAAAACCTCTCTGCTGCAGTTAGAAATAAAATAAATACTATGCTAAAATATTCCTGAGCTCAACTTTATTTGAAATTGATACTTTCACAAAAGACTGAGCTGCTAGATAATGTAATTAAAGCTTTATTATTGTTCAATTTTATTGCAAATTCCATATGTAATTTGACACAAATAACTGCTTTGACGCTGTGTTGAAAAATGTAATATAATTTGCATATCAAATTTACTTTATTTAAAAATGTGTGCTTATGAAAATGCTTTCTTAGTTTTCTTCCTCATTTTACACTTTATATAAATGACCTTGTATGTATCTAAATTCTGAACATTTTATTTAATAGGTATTTAGTAATGGATATTAGAAGAAAATAAATCAATATTTAGTCTTGTGCGTTCCACAATCTGAATTTCAAATCCACTGATTTCTAGTGTTATAGCACTATAACTTTTAAAGAACAAAGAACTGCAGTGTGTTATATATTAGATATACACTCTTTATAAGATTTGATAGAAATAAATTCTATTGGAACAATTTGAATGAATAAACACTGCTGATAAGTACTCCATATGTGTTCATTCAAATTCATGGGATGGAATTCATTTGCACTCAAATAGTTCTTAGATTATGTAATGCCATTTCCTGGTCTTTATCCTACCTCTTCACTTTTCTACCCTGTCTCTTCATAGACCCCCAGAATTTGCTTTAGACAGAAAGACAGTCTCCCAGAGCAGGGGTCTCCAAGCTTGGCAATTTTACAACTTGTGGACTTCAACTTCCAGAATCTCTAGAATTCCCATTCCTTCTGGCTATTGAGTTGAAAAGATAAAGTAATTGTCCTCTCATTCTGGTAGCTGAAACTTCTTCCAGTGACAGCAACATGATTTTACTCTTTGTTGTTATCAAAAGAACAGGTAGTTACTATATAAGTTGTGAGTTTGTTCAGGAATTATTGAAAATACATAAAGCATTAGAGAACTTTATGAAGTGCAATATAATACAATACAATGTTTGGTATATTATTATTGGTATGTTATTTTATACCCATTTTTTTAATATGAAAAAATATATGATTAAAACAGTGAGATGAAATTCAAGGAACCCACATTTTTTTTTAATACGACCTTAAACATTAGGAGAAAATATTTTATATACAGAATATAAATACATATCTCAAGAGGAAGTTGAAAGAATCAGGTTTTTTAACTACTTGTCATGTGATATACAAATATATGTGCCTCGGGTTTTGTCGTTTGCCTCTACTGCCTGTCCTATTCCTTTGAATGACATATTTTTCACAGAAGCATTTCATAAAATAAATACAGCACAGCCCACACTAAAGCTGTGAGACATCTTAACCCTTTGAGCAGCAGCTTCTGATAGTTTGATGATATCATGAAATAGTTAATCCATTGATTTAATCCATTGATTTATTTTTGAAGGTAAAGTTTATTTATTTTGCTTATTTGTTGATTCTACTTTTTCCTACCATATTGTGAAATAAATTGTTTTTTGCTTTGTAGCACCTTGTGGAATACGTTCCACGGGTTCTGAAGGAACGGTTTTATCACCAAACTACCCTAAAAACTATAGCATAGGACATAACTGCATTTACTCAATTGCAGTTCCTAAAGAATTTGGTAAGTAGCAGGGTTTTTTTCTTTTATATGTATTGTATTGAACCACATCACAGTTAAAAAGCCTATATATGTTCTTTAACCTTATGCTTATGTGGAGAAACCTATATGATACATCTGAAACCTTCATTAAAACATATAACTCCTAGATTAGATTCCAGCTATCAATTTGTTATCTAGACAAATTATTTCACTTTCCTAGTAAGAAGAATATTTCCTCTGACAGTTGTGTCTTCAGAGGTTTTGGAGTTCCAGAAAGCTGGTTGTGACCAATGCATTGCTATCAACTTTAAATAATATATTTTCATAGCATATATTTATAAACACAAAGCAAATTGTAAATTCAAATTGCTAAGAATTGGAGCTATGTTGAATTTTTCAATGTGTGTTATTCTAATGATCAAGCCAACAGTTATTTATTTTGTAAATGACAAAATAGCTAATGTATATGCTACTGAAAAAAATTGCTACTAGTAAATATGGCCTCTCACATATTTGATTAACTGGTTTATATCGAAGTAAATTCATATATCCTAAGAATATCTTCAACAGCAATCTTGGCTTTGAAATGTGGGCAAAGTGGGATGATTGTTTTTACTTGCATGCAGTATATGCAAAATTGCTCATCAAATCACACCCATCATTATGGAAACATTGACAGTAGCCGAGGATATTCTGATATCTCCTTCTAGTTAAGTCCTGCATTTGGTGACATTTTTTGTGGAATTTCTTTGTAGTTTTGCTGGTAGAAATATGCTGATGGATATTGTCATTATCCTCTTCTTCTTTTCAATTTTATAATCAAGTCTTTGTCCCTAACTGCGGATTTCTAAAGGTTGTATCCCCTATCCACTGAAGCTAGGTTAGCCCAAACAAGTTGAATGACTGAGTAATAATTCAGAGGCTGACATTCTGGAAGTTTGAACAATGAAAAAAAGTTTTAAATATATATTTGATGAGGGGTGAAATCCAGCAGGTTCTGACAGGTTCCGGAGAACCAGTAATAGAAATTTTGAATAATTTGGAGAACTGCCAAATACCACCACTGACTGGCCTCAGAGTGGGGTGAGAATGGGGATTTTGTAGTATCCTTCTCCTGAGGTGGGGAGGGAATGGGGATTTTGCAGTATCCTTCCCCTGAAGTGGGGAAGGAATGGGGATTTTGCAGTATCCTTCCCCTGGAGTGGGGAAGGAATGGGGATTTTGCAGTATCCTTCCACTGGAGTGGGGAAGGAATGGGGATTTTGCAGTATCCTTCCACTGGAGTGGCAAGAGAATGGGGATTTTGCAGTATCCTTCCCCTGGAGTAGGGAGGGAATGGGGATTTTGCAGTATCCTTCCCCTGGAGTGGAGAGGGAATGGACATTTTGCAATATCCTTCCTCCAGGACTGAAGAGGGAATGGGGATTTTTCAGTATCCTTCCCCTGCCATGCCCACCAAGCCATGACTACAGAACCGGTAGTAAAAAAAAAATCGAATTTTACCACTGGTTTGATGCTTCCCCTTTTCCTTTGTGTGTACATGTACAGTTTATAGGGATGGACCTGTGTACTAAAAGATTTGCCTTTCAGTATGTTCTCTCAGAGTAATCTTTTAAAAGATATAAGGCATTTCAGAAAAATAAAATTAAAATTTATGGTAGACCATTTTTTATGAGCAAAATGTGAATGCAACAATATATCAGAGTGTTAAAATGTTTTTATATAGAATATTCTGCAGGAAAATTTACATATAATAGAAGATACAAAAATTGTTTAGATATATTAAAATATAATAGAAATTGTGCCTTCAAAGAAGCAAGTGTTGTGTATTAGTGGGGTGGTAGGTATGTATCTATGTTTTATTTCAAAATAAGGGATATACAGTACATAAAATAATGAGTTTTGCGTTCATGTCTTTTTCTGTTTCTGATTTTTCTTCCTTGTTTTTCTTCAGTTCTGCCTCTGCCTCATTTATCTTTATTTCTGGAGATTTTCTTGATCCTTTTTGTCTTTCATTACATTGATGCTTTCTCAGAGTTTTGTCATACTTCACGTAACTACGGAGTTACTTTAATTCAGTGCAAATGCTTTGTTTGATAAGCTGATTTCTTATTCTTTGGGTTTCTCTTTTGGATTTTTTTCTATTTTCCAATTTCTTTTTCTTTAAACTATTTCTGTTCCTTATGTGCATTTTTCACATAACCTTATGAAAAGTATTTTAGAATGTAATCATTATATCTTACTTTAGTTGTGACATAATATTCACAGTTAGATATGACTTTTGCAGACAGTATCTGTGGAATGCTGCTATCCTAAGGTTGTTTTTTTTTTTTTTGTAATGGCTATGTATATTTTGTTAGTTTAAATTACTCTTTCGATCTCTGAATCCTGTCACACAATGGCTTTACTCAAATACTGCTTATTAAATGACACTACCTGTAAATCAATGCTAATGCGTTTGAAGTTTCTTCTTCACAATCCTCAGAAATTTAGCACTGTTTATGGATTTCTGTTCTGATCCCCATCGTCCCACACCAACACACTCCAAGCCAAAGATACTTTATGGAATTTATTAACAGACAGACAGGTCCTTGGCAGCAATCCAACACAGATAAGCCTCGGCAGCAATCCAGCCTGCCAGGCTCACAGTACTGTTCTCCAACATTAGTTCATGTGTTGACTTCTGCAAAAGGGGCGTGTGCACAAGCATTCATTTTATAGTCTGGAGAGGAGCCTAATTACCAGCAGCTGAGTGCAATTACCTCCTGTAACTGTGCAACTGTTCCTTACGCCTATTAGCTCTCTGGTGCCGGGCATCCAGGAACAACTCACTGCTGATGTCAGGATCACACTCCCTTGTCTCCACCCCACTGGTCCAAGGCTCAGGCGCCTCCTGGTGTCCAACCAGCCTCTCTGTGCCCTGCTTGGAGTCGGAACCCTGTCCAGGGTCCTCCACATCCTCCAGAGCCGACTCATAGGGCCCCTCGCTGTCGGAGTCTGGTGGCAGCTCCAACGGCTCCTGCTGGGCCACAACAGATTTCATATGGATAAAACTTCATTTCCAGCAAGTTGATATTAAGTCTGTGAGACTCTCTTATTATTAGAAATGGCCCCTGTGTACTGCTTTTCAGCTCATGCTTCCACTAGGCCAGTTCCATGCTAATTTTGTTAGCATTGCAGTTTGACACCCATACAATATTTTAATGTATTTCGTGGAGTGAGGAACGGAAAATATTCACTGTAAGTTACTGCAAGACTGATCTGGCATCTTAAATATAGAAATGCTTTTTAGGGTTCTGATGCAAAGGTTAGCTCTTTTAGGAATCATTTTTTCCAGCTGCCCCCTCCCTCCAAAAATATTTTGCAAGAAACTCACACAAATATACATTTCTAACATCATGCATTCA
Organism: Thamnophis sirtalis; assembly: GCF_051295495.1. Taxonomy (NCBI): domain Eukaryota; kingdom Metazoa; phylum Chordata; class Lepidosauria; order Squamata; family Natricidae; genus Thamnophis; species Thamnophis sirtalis. The sequence goes on from NW_028261382.1 coordinate 118,622,128, forward strand.
TTTGGTCTATATAACATACAAATGAATGACCCATTGGGCTCCCCATATCAAAACAACTTACCTTATATGCAGTCAGAATCTGGAAATAACATTTAACACAGCACAGTACTTATGCAAAATGGTTTGGTTGAGATTGGGGGACTGTTTGGGGTAGATAGTAGAGGTGACACCAAAATATAATTTGATCATATTGTATTCATCTATATATTAAATTATTGTATTTTATTCCAATTTCATTTTAAACTTTATTCCAAATTCATTTTAAATTATATTTTATCCAATTCCATTTTAAATTGTTTTTATGAGACTTAGTAATAATTTGTGGCTGGAACTCTATACTTTGATATGGCTGAAGGGCTAATCAATAAAGTAAACAAACTGAAACAACATGCACTTGTGTGGGTATAATTTACATTACTTGTTTAGAATAGTATAGTACCGTGATGGCAAATCTATGGCACATGTGTCACAGGTGGTACACGGAGCCCTCTATGCGGGCACATGAGCCTAACCCCAGCTCAGCTCCACTGTGCATGCATGCACGCCTCCCTCTGTCCAGCTAATTTTTGGTCCTCTGCTGCTCATGTGTGGAGATGGGAGGCATGTGGGCAATGTGCATACATGCGCAGGAGGAGGAGGGGAGTTCGGGGAGGTGTGGGGGCCCTTCCCCCGTGGCCCATTTTTGGTCCCAGGAGGCTGGAGGGAGAGCTACTAGGCCCAAAATGGGCTGTGGTGATGGGTGGTCATGCACGCATGCGCAGGGGGGAAGGGTGTGCTGGGGTGGTGGTGTCGTGCACACATCACATTATGGGTGTGGGCACGCGATGACAAAAAAGTTAGCCACCAATGGTATAATATATGCAACATCGTCCAGAAGGGGATCTTATGTATTTCCCTTTTTGGAATCTGAAGGAAAAGAATGTTGGAAACTCAACCATTAGTGAGTTTGAAGTAGAAAAGAGAGCATTGCTGCACAGCATTCTCTGTTAATAGTTGTGGATAGCTCACATTCATCATGTCCACTCAGCTGAGGGTGTTGTCTGTAAACAATTTACCTGTAGGTATATTAATAGACTGAAAATGAGATACTAGGTGTTTCAAGACAAAAAGTAATGGATCTAAGACCAGGCAAGGTTGACATGCAGCCCATTATCACAAAGGAATGGGAGGGGGAAAACTGAGGGTTTAAAGTGAGAGATCTACATATATGAGCAGAATTTTAGAACCAAAGAAATGAGTTCTTGTGACTTTATAGACTATTTGTATTTTCAATTTTTTTTAAAAAAAAAAACTTGTTTTATTTAGCAGCTGTGTACTTGGCTACAGTTGCAAAAGAAAGACTGTGAATGCAGTTGGTACTCCTAGGAAGAGATTTATCATGGTAACAGAATATGTTCCAATGTAAAAATCACAAAATATCAATATGGTTGATATTTTCTTTATTCTAGAATCCTAAAATTTGGCTGAGATGTATTCAAGATGTATATTTGATTGTTTAAAAAAATAAGCCCCTCTTTTTGTATATGTATATGTTGTATATCAACATTACAAATGGATAGTAACTATACAAATAGTAACTGTGAGAGGGATCTTGGAATCCTAGTGAACAACCATTTAAATATGAGCCAGCAGTGTGCAGTAGCTGCCAAAAAAGCCAACACAGTTCTAGGCTACATAAACAGAGGGATAGAATCAGGATCACGTGAAGTGTTAATACCACTTTATAATGCCTTGGTAAGGCCACACTTGGAATACTGCATTCAGTTTTGGTCACCACAATGTAAAAAAGATGTGTAGATTCTAGAAAGAGTGCCAAGAAGAGCAACAAAGATGATTAGGGGACTGGAGACTAAAACATATGAACGGTTGCAAGAACTGAGTATGTCTAGTTTAATGAAAAAAAGGACTAGGGGAGACATGATAGCAGTCTTCCAATATCTCAGGGGTTGCCACAAAGAAGAGGGAGTCAAACTATTTTCCAAGGCACCTGACTGTAGAACAAGAAGCAATGGGTGGAAACTGATCAAGGACAGAAGCAACTTAGAACCGAGGAGAAATTTTCTGACAGTTAGAATAATTAACCAGTTTCCATTCCTACAGAAGTTGTGAATGCCCCAACACTAGAAATCTTTAAGGAGATGTTGGATAACCATTTGTCTGAAGTGGTGTAGGGTTTCCTGCCTAGGCAGGGGGTTGGACTAGAAGACCTCCAAGGTCCCTTCCAACTCTGTTATTCTATTCTATTCTACTTATCATATATTTGTCTATATATCCTGGCATGCAGTACAATATATGTTAATTTTATTCATTTATCATTCAGTATATTATATAATCCCAGGAAGTAAGTAAAGTTAGAAACCTAGTTAAGCAAGCTGTGTAAACTCAGACATTCTATCTATTTTCACTAAATAAATATAAGTAAATATTTATTGTCATTGTACTTAAATACAACAAAATCAGAGTATAATAGAACCTTTTGGGTCTAGATGTAATTATACAAACATTGAATTTAAAAAGTCCTCCCTTTCAAAACAGACCTTGACTTTAAAATTGGAAAAACTAGGGAAATCCAACACAAAAATTGTATTTATCCTGTTTGATTTACATCTTTATGGTTTTAATGTAGTGCTTGTACTGAATAATAAAAGGCAGTAGCAATCAAAAACAAGTATATACCAAAATAAAATAGTAATATACAATTCAGCATTCATTTAACCACAAATGCAGTAAATAATCTATAAGATATAATTATAAACAAAAAACCTATAAAATCAATAACTATTCTGGATAACTAAATTTAGAGAAGTCTATTTTCCTACTATGTTATTAGTAACATTTATATAAAAGGTGTAATAAAAACACCAGCAGTATAACATATTTACTTTTCTTGGTCAATAACCACCTAACTAAAATTCCAAAATAGTAATCTTAACAAACATCCATTTATAATCTTGATATTTTGGTATTTTAGTTCATTACATGGTTTAGAAAACAGAGTGCTAGGGTACTGTATTCTCAGAAATCATTATGCAATTAACCTCTTTTGATATCTGCAGGTGATATAACAGTATTTAGGAACCATCAGAAAAAGTGTGTCAATTCTATCAGATAGAAGATGCTAGAGATAACATGACTCTGGTATAACATGCAATTAATGCTGTCAGATAGTGTGCTAGTTTTCCTGCTAAAGGGTCATTATTAAAAAATAAAAAGAAGAAAAACAGTGGCTTCATTTTTACCACTTTCACATACTTCTAACAGATCCAACAAAAGTGTAAGAAGAATGAAGATTTGTGCATTAGGTTTTCTGTAACATTGAATTTTAGAGTATCATTTGTGAGGATTCTTTATCTAGAATGACAGGATGATATAAATTGCATTGATGCATTCCGTTTCTTCCTACAAAGAGCTGTGCTTCAAGTCTTTTCTAAAAATGACCGTGAGCTATAGCTCGCCAGATTTCACATGGCATATTGAGGATCACTTTCAAAAGTGAGTGGGGAAACACAAATTTTGTGGAGCAGGAAGCCATTTTTAAAGGGGAAATTATGATCTTTAATTTTCCTCATAACATAAAAAATGCCAAAAAAAAAACCAGGAAAAACAAACAAAAAAAGATTATTATCTGTTTCTAGGTTTTCTAATGGTTACTTTTATTAGGTAACTTCGGTTTAATTATTTAGGTTTTTTTACTAATCCTTTTTGCTTTAAAATCTTTATTAAGTTTTACAGAGCTACATTGGCTTTTGATATTTTCCTTTCTCATTTCGTTGTTGGATTTTTTTAAATGAAATTGCTATCTCTATTATTTATGTTAAATCATATTTTAGACACATTACCTCCCATTTACGTACAATATTTTAAATCACATGTATTTGAGTGCAACAAAAGGACAAACTCCAAAATGAAAACAATTTGGATTAAAATGAAAATACAATTACTATTTATTTCTCATATATTTACTCCTGGGAACAAACAGAATATGTTAGGAACTCAGCTTGGGACTTAATACTACTTAATACTGTTTATCTTTATAACTGCAGGAAATTATAAGTACAAAAACATGCCTGGTTGCTAAGACTTAACACCAATTTGATGACACCTAATCAATCAATTCACCAATCAGTTATACCTAATACATCAATATTCTCTATGTGACTTAATACAGACTCCAAAAATGTCTAAGAATTTTTAATCCAGAATTTGATATTTATAAATATTAATTCAATTTTTTTTCGATCTTTATTAGAAGAGTTAAAAATAGAAACATTGTAAAAAGGTAAATCATTCATCATAATTGTTTCTTGAATATTCTGGAAGAAGTGACAAAACTTGACATCAAATTATTTGAATGATTATATTTTATGGAGTATAAATAAAAGCTATTTCACTTTCAAATTTTCACCGCTAACTTTCTGAGGGAGTAAAAAATCACTGCAGTAGAGCATGTTTTCAGTGTTTCATTATTCTGTCATGCAGAATCAGAACTTCAATATTTCATACAGTGATGGGCTTAAGCAAGAAGATAAACAATTCACAAAAGGACACAGCATGCCGTAGACAGAATCTTTTTTGTAAACATAGGAGACTCATCATCTTTGACACACTCCCACTGATATTGCAGAAGGGTGCAATGATAACTAATTGTTTAACTCTGAAGTCCTTCACTGATTCAAATTAAATGGCAGTTGGTTAATTTTAATATTCACCCTCCCCTCTCTCTCTGACTCACAAGCTATAATTTGTATTTAATGGTGGAACGACACGTAAGTAAGCTCTCAAAAGTTTATAAGTTTGTTCTGTGATAAAGTAGAGGTATGTTTACTGATTTCCTGAAGACAAAGTGACGAAATTCAAACATTTATGGCCCAGACGTCAGAGTCCATTTATTTTTTTTAAAAAAATTGACAATTATAAAATAATATTATTTTACAACATCCAAATTAATATAACATTCCTTAATTATAACACTCAATATTTCTTTTAAGCAAATTGCAATCCTAATGATACTAGTTAAAAAGTATCACTGCTAGAGTTCCTGTAGGAATTTGAAAATAAGATATTTAACATACGGGAAAAGATGTTAAAATGGGATTAATCAATTCATTACATAAACAAAGATAAAAGGTACAAAAGAAGAATGTGTGCACCAGTATATGTCTTTAGGAGGTAGTTATTATGTGAATTCCCTTGTCTCCATAATGTCATACATATATAAATATACAGAGATTATTAATGTAAAGTTAAAGGAAAAGGCTTTTTTCATAATTTATTCTAAAACTCCATTGTGCCTAATCTCTAATTTTCTGTCATACCTCCCTTAGCTATGGACAGTTACATGCTGGTTGGGGCCATTTGATAGAACCAGTTGTTAAATTGCTGGCTGGCCCCACCCTTTCCTGCTCTGTCCCTTCCACGTGCCAGGTAAAGATGTCTGCAGTAAAAACATAGCCTTGCAAACAGTAAGAGTAAATTTCTAGCTAGAGTTGAGTTAATTAAAGTTGATTATCTTTAAAAAAAACCACTTTCTTTTCTTGTCTCTCACGCCTGGACGCCATTGTTTCTGTTGAAAGTAAGAGGCAAAGTCATAATTATTTGCTTTTTTCCCATCTTCTTCAGCTTGTAACTAAAACTCTTTTCCATAAGTTAGATTTTCTCCAGTCTGTAAAGATTCATTTGATTATGGTTCCCAATCGGTATAACTTTGCAGTTGTCTTTTACTAGTTTCCTTTTTTTTCCTAACTTTATTTCTAAAACCCATGAAGATTGTTTTAGATTTTATTGATGTCTTAGAGGATATAATATATTGTATTAATGAAAGAAATGTCCTTCTGGGTTCAGCTCCAAGTGGGGAAGAAGACACTGGAGACATGGAGGCTGCTTGGAAAGATGGTTTATTGTTGGACAGGGCCACATGGCTTGAGCCCTGAACAGAAAAGGTGATCACATGCTTCAATGTTGGTGGAGAAGAAGAGAAGGGATGAGGAAGGGGCTTGCTAGGCTTTTTATAACCTGTTTAGTCCCACCTCTCTGTTTCCTGTTCCTATGTAAGAAGTGTATTCTGATTGGTTGTCAGAGTCCCATGGGGCCATGCAGGGGCTACTCTCTAGGCTGTGTTTTGAATCCAGGTATGGATTCAAATCTCAGATGCCATGTGGTCAGCTGAGTAAAGGGCCAATATTATCATGCTTTCCTGCTGTAGCTGCTGGTGAAGTCTTTATTATGTAAAGTGGACCAATCTGGCCATGTTAATGGCCCATTAGCAAAGTGGGGATGGGCAGGAATGCGGCGTTGTTGCCACACTGGAGGGCCGCTCATGTATCTTCGCCTAATCAAAAGGAAAACACCAGGCAGAATTCCTCAGGATGAGCGAGCCCCAAATGTACTTTGGCGACCTCTTTTATTAGAAAAAGTTAGTTACAGCATCATCAAAAGGAGCGTATCAAAAGGCATATATAATCACACATGATACAAATAAACTAATTAAAAGGTCACAGCATTCTACAAACAAACCAGTAGAAAGTCACAGCATAGCATAGGGAGGGAAGGGGGCAGGTGTGGGAGTAGCTTGCTCACATAGTTCATGTTACATGACGCTGCATAGTGAGTCCTGACCGTTAGGCCGGAAAGATGTTTCTGATGCGATGTTTTTGCATCCCTGTGTGTTTGTGTTTCAGACAGACAAAACTGCCCTGCACACACACACCCGGAATGGATTCCAACATAGGAAGCTACAGGCAACTATTCTGTCTTTTAAAACATGTCTCTTTCTTTTCATATCCAGAGAAATATTCTGCCTTTTCAATATTTCCTAGGTTATTTCATTTTTCTGGGAGAGGGCTGGATGATAACTTCCCACAGTATCATATGAAAATCTGATAAGCATTTCTTCGATAAATTTGATGCTTCTGTTTTCCCTAAAATCAAAAACAACACAATTGTCTACCCGCCCCAACAAACCCGGTGCCTTCTACATCCATTAATTCAGTTCCTATTACTGGAAAATAGGACATTTCTAAGAAGTTAGTGATGGGACATGGTGGCTCAGTGGCTAAGATGCTGAGCTTGTTTATCAGAAAGGTCAGTAGTTCAGTGGTTCGAATCCCTAGTGCTGCATAATGGAGGGAGCTCCCGTTACTTCTGCCAACCTAGCAGTTTGAAAGCATGTAAAAATGCAAGTAGAAAAATAGGAACCACCTTTGGTGGGAAGATAACAGCGTTCCGTGTGCCTTCAGCCACATGACCATGGACTTTGGACAGTGCTGGCTCTTCGGCTTTGAAACGGAGATGAGCCACCCCCTAGAGTCAGGAATCACTAGCACATATGTGTGAGGGGAATCTTTACCTTCACCTAATAAGTTAGTAATAATAACAATAGGACCCATTATTTTCCAGAAAAATCTCCTGTTGCTTAAGTTTTTGAATACGGGAAATACTGTATATCCAAAATATTCTGTTCTCTGTGATAGATCTGAAACAAATATAAAAAAGAATTAGTAAGAGGCAACATCAACAGGCAACTAAGAATTGTTGTTCAGTGGTCCATACAAGATTGATATAGCATTCTTCTGAAAATGCAAAGACAAAATTTGTTCTGCCAACTGAAACAAATGCAACCAAACAATGTTGTCAAACCAAATTATCTCAGAGAAATAGTTCAATGATTGTGGAATCTTCAGACAGTTTAAAAGCCATGTCATTCCACAGTTACTTTGGCATTGTCAGTTTTGCTTTAAAATGCACTTTGTGTTGGAAAAAGTAATAGCATAAACAGAGGGTTGATTAAAGGGCAGAACTTGTAGGAGACCATATGAAGCATGACAGAAATACAGTAAACTAATATGTTGCTTTAATTATATTTTTAAAGTGTTGCATTTCTCCATTCTTCACAGTATTTCAAATAACTATTTGATTCATCTGGGAAAATTGTATTTATTCTTATTGAAGAAAATACATTTTACAAAAATTTTAGGGATAATAATTTCCAGATTATTTGTTGCTTTTTTTGGATAAAAAAATAATTTATATTGTGAATTTTCATTTGCCAATATTATACAATTCCCTGGTATTATAAAGTTGTTTTCTAGGGAATTCCAGTGTTAATTTAAAAGTGTTGTAATCACGTCACTATTCATTTAAAGAGGATAGAATAATGTAATAATTATAAAATAATTATGCTATGAATTATATGGTACATTTAGTAAACTATCAATTATAAGTTTAATATCTAAGGTAGAGCTTTCTTCTGTCTGGATTTCTGGATTTTTTTTCCTTCCTTCCTTCCTTCCTTCCTTCCTTCCTTCCTTCCTTCCTTCCTTCCTTCCTTCCTTCCTTCCTTCCTGCCTTCCTTCTCTCACACCCTCCCTCTCTTTCTCCTTCCTTCCTTCCTTGAAAAAATTCAATGTCCACATAAACAGTTTGTTGTCTGGGTACAGTTAGTTTTAAGAAATAACTACTACTACTACTACTACTACTACTACTACTACTACTACTACTACTACTACTCCTCGAGCTGTTGAGCTACCAACCAGCCCCAAAGGCTGTGAATCTCACCAAAGATTAACATAATAATAATAATAACAACAACAACAACAACAACAACAACAACATTGCAATACCTTGAGATGCACGAATTGAAGATAAACAGCAAGAAAAAAATCATAAAGTACCGGGACTTGCAAATTGAAGTTGAGCGACTATGGAAAAAGAAATCATGTGTTGTCCCGATTGTAATTGGAGCCCTTGGAGCAATACCTAAAGAGTTACCTTGCTATTTGAAAATTCAAAATTCACCTGACTTGAACATTCTGACTCTACAAAAAAAACACCCTACTTGGAACAGTTTATATCCTCCGTTATCTTAACAGTTCCTAGGTCCTTGGTTAGGACTCGAGCTGTTGAGCTATCAACCAGCCCCAAAGGCTGTGAATCTCACCAAAGATTAACATAATAATGATGATGATGATGATGATGATGATGATGATGATGATGATGATGATGACGACGGCGGCACAAATTATGACACCAACCAGCAGTGGTAATTCCAGTGGTAATCGGCACACTGGGTGCTATTCCAAAAGCACTGGAATTACATTTAAAACAGTTAAAAATTGACAAAATCACCATCAGTCAAATGCAAAAAGCCGCACTGCTTGGATCTGCACGCATATTAAGAAAATATGTTATGACGTCCTAGGCCCCTGGTTGGGGCCCGACTAGTAATCAATGCCAAATCTGGCGAAACAACTGGCCGCTGTGATACAATTATATAATAATAATAATAATAACCACAATCATAATCATGATAATCATATTAATCATAATATTCATAATAATAATAATAATATTCACAACAATACTAATCACATAACAACAACAAGAAAGTAATGTCATGAAAGCGAAGATACAAAAATCCACTTACATTCCAAACTGCCAAGTTTGGGACAACAAAGTTGAAACTGTTTCACATTTAATATGTGAATGCAGCAAAATTGCACAAACTGATTACAAAGCTAGACACTATCGAGTTGCTAAATTAATCCACTGGTCATTATGTAAAAAATATGACTTACCTGTATCCAAAAAGTGGAAAAAGTTAACAAAAATGAGATGGTGAAGATCTTGTGGGATTTTCGAATACAGATAGATCGTCATTTGGAACACAACACGCCAGATATCTCAGGCTGGGGGGTCAAATACTACGCCCCTCAGATAGGGTCCGCAACTTGGGAGTCCTCCTGGACCCACAGCTGACTTTTGAACATCATTTGTCAGCTGTGACCAGGGGGGCATTTGCCCAGGTTCGCCTGATGTACCAGTTGCGTCCCTACCTGAACCGGGAGGCTCTCACAACAGTCACTCGTGCCCTTGTGACCTCTAGGCTGGAGTACTGCAATGTGCTCTACATGGGGCTGCCCTTGAAGAGTATTCGTCGACTTCAGCTGGTCCAGAATGCAGCCGCGCGAGCGATCGTGGGTGCACCTCGTTTTACCCACGTAACACCTATCCTCCGCGAGCTGCACTGGCTGCCTGTTGATCTCCGGGTGCGCTTCAAAGTGCTAGTTGTCACCTACAAAGCCCTTCATGGTATTGGATCTGGGTACTTGAGAGACCGCCTACTGCCAATTACCTCCACTAGGCCAATAAGATCCCATAGATTAGGCCTCCTCCGAATTCCATCAGCCGGTCAATGTCGACTGGCAACTACCCAGAGGAGAGCCTTCTCGGTGGCTGCTCCGACCCTCTGGAACGAACTCCCCGTGGAGATTCGTACCCTCACCACCCTCCAGACCTTCCGTTCAGCCCTTAAAACCTGGCTGTCCCGACAGGCCTGGGGCTAAAGACTTCAACCCCACCCGAATAGTATGACTGTTGCGTTTTTTAATGATGTATTGTCTTCATGTATGTAACTTGTTTTGTCCTTCCCTCCCCCTGAATTGTGAGCCGCCCTGAGTCCCCTCAGGGAAAAGGGCGGCATACAAATAAAGTAAAATCCAAATCCAAATCCAAATATCACGGTTGTAGAGGGCCGAAATGTACAATTTATTGACATTGCGGTACCTGGAGATGCCAGAGTCAAAGTAAAAGAAATACCTGAAATACCGTGACCTAGCCATCAAAACTACCCGATTATGGATTGGTACCATGTCCAAGAATTTTTTAAGATACATCAACAAATTGCAATTTCCTGCAATAACACCAGCGCAACTGCAAAAAACCGTGCTACTTGTAACATCATATATTTTAAGAAGATACTTGGTAGAAAAATAGAGTTATCATTTTATTTCATATTTCCTTTTCCTTTTGTCTTTCTATGGCTCACACATTTTTCCCCAGCCGACTAAATGTTTAATATTAATTGGGGTGAGGTGTTGTTTTTTTTTGTTGGTTTTTTTTTTTTGCATTGGTGGTAAAAAAAAAAAGTAGTCAGAGCTTTTAGACTATGATTTGTATACTATAGGAAAGACCTTACAATCTAATTAAAATGAGATACAGTCAGTCATGGCACAGCATAAAATGTTCCATTTATTTTTAGGGCCTAAAAATAGCAACGTAAGTACTAGCTTTAACAATGGGAAAAAACATACTTGTACTGGAAGAGAAAGCACAATCTCCCTTTTATTATTTTATGAAGCTCATTAACTGCAGCCTGCTTCCTTTCTGGCAGTTTGTTGAAAAATCTTTGGAGAACAGTGATCCCTGGCTTTTAAATGCCTCTGTAGTTCACTGGGTTCAGTGTAATTGTTGCTGAGCCTGGGAAAAAAAATTCTATGTGGCTACGTAAAATGTACAAGAGGAAGAAATTAAAAGACTAGTTTTCACAGCAGTGGAGCTCATAAGACATTGCAGGTGAGGAATAATATTAATGAAAGTTCTCCCCTCATTCAAGCTTCTTCCACATCCAAAATAAAAGTACTCCTAGATATAGGACAGTCAGCAACCCATATCTATGTAAATTTTCTACAGAGAAAGAGTGAGGGAGACAAAGAAATAGATAAGGTTTGATCAGGGGATGACAAGATTCCTTGCGCGCCAGCATGTATAACTGGTGTGGTCTAAATTATAAAGAGAGGTACAGAAGAAGACATAGTGGTCACTCTTGCTAGACAACCACTAGGAAGGACAAAATAAATTCACAAAGGCAATTTGTGTGACTTTTTCATTCGAGGATGAATTAGCAGCTTTAGCCTTTACTTACAAGCACAATGTATTATATTTTTAACATAGAATCTGAATTCACCTGTGTTACTTACAGCTTGGTGAGGCTTGAACTCTCTGGATATTGGATGAAGGCCCCTCTGTCCTATAAGAATTTAAGCCTAAACGACATGGTATTGTGATTCTCTGGATATTTTCACACTGATAGATATCAGCACTATACAGATAGATAGATGTAGATATAGATAGAAAGATAGAGAGAGATGGAGATCAGATGATAGAGAATTATGCAGATGATGATGTAGATCAGTGTTTCTCAACCTTGGCAACTTGAAGACATCTGGACTTCAACTCCCAGAATTCCCCAGCCAGCATTCGGCAGGGAATTCTGGGAGTTGAAGTCCAGACGTCTTCAAGTTGCCAAGGTTGAGAAACACTGATGTAGATGTTGATGTAGATGTTGATATAAATGCAGATTTAGGTTTGTGTGTGTGAGAGAGGGGGGGGAGGAGGAAGGAGAGAGGGAGGGAGGGAGGAGGGAGGAAGAGAGATTTCAAGCTACAGCTATATGTGTGACATAGCTTTGTCCACATTTCATTACTGGACAATCTCTGTGTCCATGTGCCACAAAAATATGGCCGCCTATAGTAGAGAAACTAAATATTATATTAAACCAAATAAGTAATATATTTCTTTTGGCTATGAAGTTCTTTGGAATTTCACTTATAAATTTTGACATATAAGGGAAAGATGGGGTAATCCCACGTTAGTTATTTCAGCAATAACATTTGCTCTGCAACATACAAAAGTTGTGTTGCAAAGAAAAATAAGCAGGGCTTAATTACACTGAACCCCTTTTTCGTGCCGTAGAATTTTTAAATCAAAACCTTCGTACATGTCTTGTGAGTCAATAAAATAACAAGGCAGTCATTCACATCAATAAAATGCAAAGGATGAGTCACTGCTATTTTGTCAGAAAAGATCAAAGAAATATTGCAAAGATATTTTTTTAAAATACATTAATTCAAAGTTTTTCATTCCTTATTTTAAATACAAGGTCAACACTGCATCACTTAGATGCTGGTTGCTTAAATGTAAAAACAATTTCAAAATCACTTTTAAGCCTTGGGTTTAAGGGAGGAATGTTTAGCAAATTTTACGTCAAGACCATCAGGAAGTATTTTATTCACTATTACAGTTCTTGTAAATGTGTCCACAGATCAGATTGTGGTGACTTTTAAAAGTAATAATCCAGCATGAATTATGAATTCATTCTCTCTCTCTCTCTCTCTCTCTCTCTCTCTCTCTCTCTCTCTCTCTCTCTCTCTCTCTCTCTCTCTCTCTCTCTCTCTCCCTCCCTCCCTCCCTCCCTCCCTCCCTCCCTCCCTCCCTCCATCCTCTCTCTCTCTTCTCCCTGAATAATGCATGAATAATAATCAACTTTTTAAAATGGGCACCACAACTTATTCTTTGAAATAATTATTCTTTGTTTTATTGAAGCTTGATCTATTTGAGATAGGGAAAATTGTCATTAGGATAGCCGCCTTTCAATTGACTGCCCAAGAATATGTGCATAATGGAACTCGACATTTCAAAAATGGTAAAAATAATGACTGCTTTGAACACAGATAATTTTCAGAAAATATTAGTGTTTCAATTTAGTACTTTTAATACATTTTGCAGCACAAATTCAACCTGACAGAAAGGTTTGTTAGTCTCATTAGTATGTATGTGTATGTGAGAGAGACAGAACGAAGCACACACTCAGAGAGACAGAGACAGAGAGTGAAAGACATATTGTCCATATGTTTCTGTTATTATAGTGCTCTGAACATATGTGAAATATATGTGAAGAAAATAAGAGTAGATCTACCCTTCAATAATTACAGTAATTGTACCAATTAGCAACCCAACAGATGCATAGAGCAAAGGTTTTATTTTTCCTTCTTAAAAACTTTTTTTTGGCGATTTCAGGTCCAAATATGGACATGGTGAAGGAAAGGTATGGCTGCCATCTATAGGGAAGTCAACAAAATCAAAATGATGGGCTCAACGGGAAAATAAAAGCCCTGGGCCTTTTACATTTATTGTGATGCATGTGGCATTTATTGTGTGAGGTGTGAGGCTTCAATCATTTAGTCATATCCTTCATTTTGTTGTCATTTATGACTCCTGTGGATTCCCCTATAGGGTTCTCTGTCTATCTGCTAAGTTTTTAGCTTCTTATTTCTTAAAATGATACTAGTTTTGAAGACAGACTATACCCGTAGACACCACTATCACGTATATGAGAATATCAATTAGGGAGTTGTCAATATGTGCTTCATGTTTATTGCCCACAGCCAAGCAAGCGATGCAGCCAATTTGACATTGTTGTCTTTAGGATGTCTCTGCTGACTGTGTCCTTCCTTTGAGTCACCTGGTTCTATCTGGCAATAATCTATCCATGTTCTATATGGATAACATCTTACCTATCAAATTTTGTGCCTGGAAATTGTAAGGTGCAACTTAATAAAATAGATATGTTTCCTGTGGTGTTTATTCTTCTTCTCCCAAGAAAAATGGAAAGTCTTTTGATCACAGGGCATAATTCATTTTGCTTTGGGCAATAAATATGAAGAATATATTGAGTTGTGTGTGTGTGAGAGCATGCAGATACTCAGTTATAGGGTAACTTTATCATATTTATGGACATATCTGTCTTTAATGGAATGTTTAATAGAACATTTTACTCCTTTAACTTTTGGGATTGCATCTATGTGCATATCAGCCAGCTTAGGGACAATATTATTGATTTGTGGTTGTTTATTGAGGAAAATTTAACTGTGGTACAGAAATGCAGAAGAGAGCTATAGTAAAGAAAAGGTCATGATTCTCAAGATCATCAGAACCATCTTAAAAGTTCAGAAAGTTAGAGGATTTTGTTGACCTTTTGGGCTGAATCAGAGTAGAATTCAGCAATTTTATACAAATACATGTGGATCCTGGTCTTAATTGGCCTTACACTAACTTTTGTTGTCATTATCCAGTAAGGAAAAATTTAAGGAGCATATTAATACTTAATAAATATTACTTAATTTAAAATAGCTGATGCCAACATTTCCATAAAAACAGTAAGCAAATTACTTATTTTGTGACAAATAATTGTCTTTTCTCTGCATAATAGATATGGGTTATTGATGCAGGAACTTCTTAAGCTTTTGTATTCATTAATATGAAAGAAAGAGGGAGGCAGGGATGGTGAGGCACAGAGGGAGGGAGGGAGAGGCAGAGGGAGAGAGAACTGAATTTTACTTTTGAGAACATGTTATTTATGTCGGGTATAATGGAAGGTAAAGGCAATCCAATCAGTGGTATGTATTATTGTGTTGATTTGTATTAAAAATGTCTACCTTAAAGAAGTTCTGTCTGTCATGAATCACAAATATGTAATTCAAAAGTGTATAAAATATATGTTTCATTGTGGATGACCTTTTGCATGTGTTACAAAATTATGTAAAATTGTAATGATATAATGATTTATATGATGTTAGGGTGACAGTGGTTATCTATAGTGTGATCTTTGCGTTCTTACTTCCCATAGCGCTATATGGTCCATCAATTCTTTTTATAGTTATATTATTTTTGTTGAAATGCATACACATAAACACATACTTGTGTACATTCAGTGCTATATGTATATCTTCTAAATTGTTTTCTTTTCCTTTCTGAAAAATGGATTGTATGTGTACACAAAAATAACTATCTATATAAAAAAACTCATGCTATTCTTCAATTTCAATTTAATTTTAAAGTAAATGAACTTTGACCAAAAAAAACCCCAATATTGAAATATCCCACTAAATGTGGACATATGTTTTTCAACACCGGCAACTTGTAAAAATTGCTTATTTCCACCTAAGCAATTTTCACAAAGAGGGTTTTGAAAATGTTATATTTTCTATCATTTCTGTACTTTACCTCATAAATTCAATTTCCTACTTATTTCTTACAAGAATCTTGAAAAACACAGTTTTCCTTTCCTTTCTTTTTTTTGTTACTATTCAGCAATCTTTTTTGAATTTATGTTAAGCAAAATTATTTCAGAGGCAGAGATTGCCATCACTAAACAATGGTGGTCATAAAGTACAATATCATAGCATTGTCCTAATGCTGATAAAGGAGAATATTTCTTTCAGGGTTGAAATGAGGGGTCCTGATACCCAGTTTGGGTAATGAAATGTTTGCAAGAAAACCACCAGGAGCACCATGACTCCCGCATTGCTAGTTGCTGTCTTAGCTCCAAAACTATTAGCTGAAAACAACATTAAGCTGAAAGTAGCAAGCGTCGCAAGAAAGCAAAGCTGGGTGCCATATCTATGGTGGTGGTATACCCCATGAAAAAAGGGGAGGCCATTTAAGGGCTAGCCCAAGGTAGATTTGCACAGGAAGGCCAGGAAATAGGTGGTATGGCAGGTTGCCAGCAGAACAAGGCTTGGTGGTGGATGGTGCAGTGTAGTATGAACAGAGAAAGGGTGGCTGAGTGAATGGTATGGCATGGTGGTGTGTAGGTAGATCGGGGTGAATGCTATAGTGCAGCATGAGCATAAGAAAGCTAGAAGATGAATGACATGATATGGAGCAAGTGCTGAAAGACTGGGAGTGAATAGTGGGTTGGGGCACAAACACAGGAAGTTCGGGGGACTTACAAGATTTACTTCCAACGTTTCCTGCCAGTTACCCAATAACTGATGAAGTGTAAGTGTGAGTCAGTTACCAAGCACCTGATCACATGACCACAGGGATGGTGTGATAGCTGAACTTGGTCATAAGTACCACTTGTTCAACACCATTGCAACTTTCACTGGTTACTGAATAATAAATGAGGGCTACAGGTATAGGTGGGATGTGCAAACAACCCAATATAATTAATGGAAATAGAGCTAAGATACAATGTTACATATGACATATAGACAATATTTGATGATGATGATGATGATGATGATGATTCAATAATTTTGGAAAAATATAATTCTTCCTTCTCCCTCCCTCCCTCCCTCCCTCCCTCCCTCCATGTATGTATGTATTTATGTATGTGTGTGTGATATATATATATATACACACACACACACACACACACACACACATACATACATACACACACACACACATACACACATACATATACATGGACATTGGGGATGTTAGGTATATGCTTTTTTCCCCCAGGCCTTTCCAAAAATAAATAAATCTGTTCTACTGTACACACTTATTTTCAGAAGAAATTAGATCCATTCTAAAGTAATGGTGTTACTGTATGTGTTTATGAACAAACAAATCTTATCAGGGTCAGTCCAATCCACATTTGTGGAGATTGGAACCTTGAAATATGTTTGGTATTAAAAGGATAACCAGCAACAAGGATGGATGATAGAGCCTTTACATTCATTCAGGTTTATTGGGGAACATAACCAGAACCACTTGAGATTATTAAAACAAACATACATCTAGAACTATGTCATTCAAAGTAATAATTGCTTCTATAATTATAAAAAGTATAGAAAAACTAAAGATCAATTGCCTAAGAATTGCCTAAGATGTTGAGACTCTAGAAATAGTGCAGAGAAGAGCTACAAAGATGATTAGGGAACTGGAAGCTAAAACATATGAAGAGCGGTTGCAGGAACTGGGTATGTCTAGTTTAATGAAAAGAAGGACTAGGGGTGACATGATAGCAGTGTTCCAATATCTCAGGGGTTTCCACAAAGAAGAAGGAGTCAAGCTATTTTCTAAAGCACCTGAGTGTGGGACAAGAAGCAATGGGTGGAAACTAATCAAGGAGAGAAGGAACTTAGAACTGAGGAGAAATTTCCTAACAGTTGGAACAATTAATCAGTGGAACAACTTACCTCCAGAGGTTGTGAATGTTCCAACACTGGACATTTTTAAGAACTTGTTGGATAACTATTTGTCTGAAGTAGTGTAAGGTTTCCTATCTAAGCAGGAGGTTTGACTAGAAGACCTCTAAGGTCCCTTCCAACTCTGTTATTCTATTCTAAGAATCAAAATCAGTCATTTTTGTTACATCTCACAAATGGAAGAAATGTCCATGCTAGAAAATTGATAGAGTATAAATTGTTTCTTGCCTGTTTTTACAATATTGTTTTATAGTTTCTGTGTGGGTTACTGTATTATACACTATGATATATGATACAGTAATGAGGATCATTTAGACTAGATGGAGGGGATAACAACATTTGCCAGGTGAAGATTGAGGGCTATTTCAGTATAAACACAAAATAAATTACATCTATCAAAACTAATACCAAGGAATGAAATTCTCTCTCAGATGTTAAAAGTTTCCAAAGTTTCATTTTGATTCTAAAATACTTTGTAAGTACTTTCCAACTTCATTGAAACCATCTATCTTTTGGGGAGAAAACAGCAAGATGATATTTTTTCTTCCTCTTACATCCATAACTCTTTCATGGATTATTTGCTTTTACCTCTATTCATTTTTTGTAGCTGAGTTCTGGGTTTATTCCTCTTTGCCAGTTTTAAAGCTCAGATAGATTTCTGTAATGATTTTCACCTTCCATCATGGTTATGTTAATTTAAATTAGATTGCCTTGCATTATAACTTTGTTGTAGCTTATAACTTTGTTTAATTTATCTAAATTCTTCTTCTTCTTCTTCTTCTTCTTCTTCTTCTTCTTCTTCTTCTTCTTCTTCTTCTTCTTCTTCTTCTTCTTCTTCTTCTTCTTCTTCTCATTTAATAAAACAGTTGGTGTAGTGGTGGTAGGAGGAATTCGTTTGGGATAGCCATGTCTGTTAGATATCAATGGGGATTCTCGGTCATCTAGAATCTATATCCAGTCTACAACACAGTCCTTTCAACAGTTCCAAGAAGGCTCCACACCCATTTGTGCTGTTCAAGCAACCCTGAGGACACAGATAAACCTCCAAGTGCTTCAATGACCCGCTAAAAGAATGCAAATGACCAGCTTTCTTCAAGGAATATAAATCCTTCCATTCCCCACCATCCAGTCAGAGAAACAAAATGTGTTCAATGAAGAACAACAAAGTCCAGTTGCCTCTTTAAAATAAAAACAACTTTGGGACACCCATGTTTATTAGAGAATTATAATTAAAACTGAATTCAAATGACTTATTCTAGAAATGTAAATTCTGATAACAGCCAAGGAAGAAAGCTAGCTTCGTACCCTTTAATAATAACCTTGTTAAAGGTTATCAAGAGGTAGGAAATCAGGGCTGAACTGATCTCACATTATGACTTCTTCAGTACCCAATGCATGTTTTGTGGCAGTGATGGGACTGATATGTTTGGTGAAGCAATCTGAAACCTCTGCGTATACCTGTTTCATTTTCTAGTCATGATCCATTCATGATCTCTTTGGTCAATTCAGAACAACTCTAAATGTCATGTATTTCTTTAAATGAGCAGTATGGTGGCCTAGTGGTGAAGACGGTCACCTTTCACTCAGAAGGTTAAGAGTTCAATCCTAGGTAGCAGCAGATGTTTCTTTCTCCTAGGATGCAAAGAAAAATTATCTGCTGTGAACTCCACGTGGTGTCAGGAAGGGCATCTGGCTATTTCCCTTCAGTCTCCCTGACTCTACCCCAAATCAAGTCATAAAAAGGAGGTGTTTTTTATTTGTTTCTTTAAATATTTGTTCCCAACTTTTGTATGCCATTCTTCAAACTCAGGATTTTCCCGTGATAGTGAGTTTCAGATCGGTATCCAGAATGTTCAGTTAAATTCTACATTTATATTAATTCCCTTTAACAGCTTTGTGGAATTTGAGCATTTGAAATCGAAATAACTTAATATATTTCAAGGTTATAGCTTTATTATTAGGACGGTTGCATTTTATAAAAGTTTTGTAAAAGTTTACAGCAATCAACACTTTATATTGTGGAAATCTGTTCTTTGTTTTTCACAATATAATGTACTTACTTATACTATATTTAAATATCTTGATATGTAGCTATGAATTAAGAGAATTCACAGATGGCTATTCTGTGAGTTATATATCATTTTGGAGGTAGAAAATTCACCAGAAACAGTTTTTCAAGATAACCTACTCATTCAAAAGTTTTGTCATGAATTCCTAAATTCTGAAAGTTTAAAGTTTTTTAAGGTAAGAGTAAAACAATAAATAAAGTTAGAAGCCTGATCCTATGAATCATCTAGAAGGGCATTTCGTATTTGGAACAATTGGAATACTTTTGTTTGAAGATTATCACATGAAATTCATTCATTTGTTCATTTGTTCATTCATTCATTTGTTCATTTGTTCCAGTTACAACTGAGAGGCTGAGTTGTTTAAAAGTGATACAATTGAAAATTATTTGTTTATTTATAAAATTTATTTGCTGCCCATCTTGTATCTAACAACTCTGGACACCTTACAGCATAAAAATAGAGAAAAACATTAAAATTGTCAATTGTAAACACATAGCAGGTGAAAATCCTATAGATTATTTGAAGGAGTTTGGTTTTGGTGTATATCCATGTGCATTCCTGCAGATCCAGGCGCACATAACCAACTAGCCTCTTTGTTAATCTGCTTAAAGATGCACTTCTGTTGCTTTTGAGATGACCTTCCATGCCCATCAGTTAAACTCAGTGTCCCCTTTTGATAGTATTCTCACCTTGCCTGGACAAATCTAATATTGTTTCTGATCTCCCCCACCTACACCAGTGTTCAAGGCAGGAGCCAAAGCTGAGGAGAGGAGAGTGAAGGGGGAAATATGGAAGGGTGATTGAATGTTACTCTACTCTCAATAGGCAAAGAACTTCGGGTGACTGATGAGAAAGTCAGAAAGAATTATGTTCCTCCCATACCTTCTTTTTTTAAAGAGCTTTGCCCTACCAAAGTGTTAGACTTCTTGACCTATTTGAAGCCTGCACTTCTCCAACAGAGTTTGAAGTAAGACTATAGGGATTTTCATAGGTCCTATGAAAACAGAGACTTTCATTAGTGAATACATTATACATAGTTACCATGCTGAAAGTATTATATCCAGGACTGCATTGCTCCAAAATTGCTATCTCAGTTGTATTATAATTGTCCTGGTTTTGAAAGCAGCAGAGAGAAAAAAAAATACTAAGATAACATAACTCTTCGCCCCAAACTTGATATAAATGGCCTATCCTTCAAGTCAACAACTTTCAAGGTACCATTTTTGCAACTGGTCCAACCATTGCACAAGGCAGGAATCTAAAGTACTCTTGCCACATGCATATTTAGCTTCTACTCACCAATACTATAGGTAATAAATTCCTTTGTCAAACTTCTGTAACTTCTGTAACTACTCCCCCCCCTATAAAATTCAATTGATATCTGTTTTCCTGTGACATATATACATTATTTTGTATCTTATCCTCTCAAATGCAAAACAAATTTAAGTTGCATCCCTTTTTGTTCTTAAAAAGTGTTGTGATATTTCTATTTGGTTCCTAGTTTCTTGAATCTCTGCGTAGAGTTTAATTTCTAGTTTTCTGATTATTCTCTTTGATATTTACTGAATCTGTTCCAACACTTTTGCAGTGCCCAGAAGTAGAACCAATAAATGAGATGGAAACTGACCAAAACAAAATAAAATGGGAATTTTTTTTTTTCATTTTGGAAAAGAGAATAGACATTTATTTTATTAATTGGCTTTCCTTCCAAGTTACTTTTAGAAAACTAGATAACTTCAGTAATTTTATGAAGTTTTGCTCTCCTTATAACCTAATTTCCCACAATTAAAACTTTTCATCTTTTCACCACCATTGCATTTCTGTATTGTAGGAACATTATATCCCAACCTATTGTAATTCTTAATTAACCTTTGCCAGAAGCTGGGTCTATGGTGTGAAAGATTAAATAAAAATGAGATCTAGACAACTGTAAGAAAAAAATAAATATTTATTCCTAAAATCAAAACAGTTTGCATTTAGGGGCAGGCTGCAAAGAAATGGGGTACAGCAGCAGTTTTTTTAAAAGGGGAGCTTGTCTGTGATGTCATGTGCTGATTCTAGAATGACAATTGAGGGGCACTTGTGTAGGTATATTCATTCTGGTGAATATGCAGTTCCTCTGGGAAACATAATTTAATTAACTCTGTTTGTGTTTGATATGTGGATTAGGTCTGGGTAACTTATTTGGGGGTTTGAAGAAGTTTGAGAAACATATTTTCCCCTGTTTGCTGTTCCCCATCAATTATCTAGTGGAGACACCGTGGTGGATTCTGTTAATATTTTAAGGGAATATGGAAACTGTATAAAGAGTAAAATATATTTTAATATAAAACTTATCACACCTTGTTGCGTGTTTCACATATTTTTTTTCTGCTCTTCTTTTTATCTGTTTAACCTAAAGTATTCTAATCAGGTTCATTTGAAATATTAAGCAGTCTCAAATAATAATAATAATAATCACACTGAAATTAATTAAACTTCCAACAGTGTAATAAAAATTATATATTACGATATTGAAATGAATATATATATATATATATATATATATATATATATATATATATATATATATATATATATATATATATATATATATATATATATATATATATATATATATATATATATAGGTTTTCTTTCTAGGCAAATTTATTTTTTTCTTAGTCTTTGTTCGCAGCTGGCCTTTGCTAATCAAAATTAGAACAGGAAGTGTTCCAAATCTTGTTCTGCACAATTTCATAGGATAGCCGTCGGTTTCTAATTATCTTTCCTCCCAACATATATCTGTAACAACTTATTCCTCATTCTCATACTACTTTTCATTCTCTTTTATCCTACTGAACTGAAAAAAAAAAGATTGCACGTGTACCTATTCTATTATGATTTTGTATATCGGTATAATTTTAGTATATATGTAGCCAGAAGTTGAAAAAAATATACAATAATTCATTCAACTTTTCCTTTCTTTGTTTTTTGTTTTTTGAAACCTTTTAGTGGTTTTTGGCCAGTTTGTATTTTTCCAGACATCTCTCCATGATGTGGTTGAAGTATATGATGGGCCAACTCAGCAATCATCCTTATTATCTTCACTATCAGGATCACATTCAGGTATCTCATAATAGAACTGTCCTAAATATGTTATATATTGAAATGACTTTTACTCTAGATAGTTCTGCTGAGCATAATTGGTTTTGAACATAGAAGAACAATCAAGAATGCATAAATTAAAAGATTAAATTGATGCTATTATGGGCTTATGGGAAATCAGTTGAAAGAAGAAGAAACAATGTGATGTGTTCCTTAGATTATCAGTAATTATTCTGTAGAAGTTTTGGGGGGGGGGAATCTATATTTTTATACAGTGAGGAAATGATTATTTGGGAATAATTAGGGAAATAAGGTGGCATCCAGTGTGAGTTTCTAATGTTTTTCTTTATTTTCCAGGCTTCAAACAAGTTTTTGTTACTAGTCTAACAAATAAAAGAGCAGTGGTCATTAATATTCATCTATTTCTTAAGATTTAAAAAGAGCTACAGCACAATAAATAGTTGCATTACAGTGATTCCACTTGTCTGTAATCTAAAATCCAATTTCCCATCAAAGGTAATAATTTTAACATAATTAATCAGAGGCAAATTCCATCTTATTTTTAATTAATTGCAGATAACAGGCAGTTCTTGTTGGAACTGCATCATGCAAGAAAATAAATGTATTCCTTCCATCATCTAACATGAGATAAATTCAACAAGCATCCATCTCTTCTTCCACTAGAAGTATCCTCAAAGCTGTAGTTAATTAAAAGAATGCTGGAGATGTGCCTATAGGCTATGCATTCAGAAAATAGCATATGTAGTTTACACCTCAGTGATGCATATTAATGACAGGATTATGACATACAAAGATTTAAATTGAAAGATAGTTGACATGAACTGACACCACTATTTACAGAAAGAAAATATATTATGGAATTTCATCTGAATTTTTAAAAAAGACTTCCCTGCCACTACACATTAATTCTATTGTAAATGCCATAATCCAGACCAATTTTACATTGTGCTAGTGCCGAGATGTTGGGAAACTATTAGCCAGGCAAGTAGTAGGGATCAAGTGGGAAATTAGCCTTGAATCATTGTGCAGCCACAAGAGTACTAGGACTGATGCCTCCCCAATCACTTAATATAGTCTAAATAACATTCTCATTATCTCTTTCTTTATAAGTGAAGGGAAGCAGTGTGGGGAAACTCATATATTATAGGCAGAATATAATCAAGTAGTAAGCTTGAACCCTTCGTAGGTGGATCTGGTTGCTTTGGCCTGACATACGCTGCCTTCAGTATTGATGAAAACTCTAAGCAAACTGACATTCAATAAAGTGAATAGCTGTTCTTAGAGTGCCATTCGTATTTCATGAAAGAAAGTTAGCTGCTATGTATTCTCTTATAGTATATTATATTGAGCCATGGTAGTGTAGTGGTTAGAGTGCGGTACTGCAGGCTACTTCTGCTGACTGCTAGCAGACTCCAATTTTGCAGTTAAAATCTCACCAGGCTCAAGGTTGACTCAGCCTTCCATCCTTATGAGGTTGGTAAAATGAGGAGCCAGATTGTTGGGGGCAATATGCTGACTCTGTAAACCGCTTTGAGAAGGCTGTAAAGCACTGTAAACAGCATATAAATCTAAGTAATATTGCTATTTCTTGAAGCGCTCCTCTGGAGAAAAATCATCTTTATATTCCTTCTTCCAGAGCTATGCCACTGGAATTATTATTATTTTTTTTAAAGGAAAGTCCTTTCATTCACAGAGAAACTGATATAGATAGTACCCTAAATTGTTACTAGCATTTATTTGATAATGTTTCATGCAAACAGATTTCAAAACACCATAATAATCACTGATTATTTCACATATTTCATCTGGAACAGCATATTATTTATTTATTGTTTCTTTGCATTTAAATTTAGCATGTATACATTTTATGTATTCCTTGAGATACTCACATTTATGTGTTAAATTTAATATGATCCAAGGAACATTTAGTAGCTTTGAAATTCTTGAAGAATTTAATTTCAGTGAGACCTGGAAATATTTAATAAAAGAAAAACTGGATTATTTTTCATGAAGTATTCTTTACAGAACTGTCATTTCTCAAAAAAACACCATCTCTACCATAAATGAGTATGATGAATTTTATAGATAGATTTGTCAGACTGTATAAAGAGTTCTACTGAAACAGATTATAGGGTCCATATTTTGTTATGAACAGTTGATATCAAATTATTTCTTGAAATAATGTAAGAAAAGCTTGTACTGCTGATATATTCCAGAATATAATGCAGAAGTATTTGGGGATGATTATTTAGAATATATTAAAAAGGAATTATGCATCTTCTGAACATTTTCCTGAAGTTGTTAGGGGTCAAACCCCTAAATAGGTAATTGCAGTATATCATTGTAGCCAAATAGCTAAGTTTACATTTAGTAAAACTCACTCCTAGAATATCAATTTAAAAGATTTAAACAAAGTTATAAAGAAATATAAAATCTTAGAACACTCTCCTTGGTATCAGCATAAGAGAAAAGATCCTTTCCATTGATGAGATAGATGCTGATCTTTTTCTGCTGATTCTTAATTTTGATAATTAATAGTAGGAAGATTTTTAAAAGAAGAAATATTGTTCATTTCCATTTTTTAAAAGAATGGTAGTTAGAGGTGATTCTATTTATACACTCGGTATAGGTTCTGCTTCTTCAAACTTCGAATTTGCAGGATTCTGCAAATTAAAATTTACTTCTATAGAGATAGTAATCATGTTGTCCAATGTTTCCGAATCTCAGAAATTTTGAAACATATGAACTTCAGTTCCCATAATTTCTCAGCAAACGTGCAAGCTGAAGAATTCTGAGAGATGAAGTCCATACATCATAAACTTACTGAGGTTGAAAAACACTAATTTAAATTAAGCATTTGAATTAAAATTAAATCAAACCAAATCCCAAAAGATTGTTTCTTTTCCATTCATTTCTTTAAAATATAAAGTTATAGCCATTCTTACTGAACAGTCTGTCCCAGGGACGTGCAGTCACTAGAGGCAAGGGAGGCGGAGCCTCCCCGGTCTCCTGAGAGAAAGGAAAGAGTTTTAAATATATTTTTTTAATGAATTAAAGCCAGGATAGTTGCTACCAGATTTCAAGTCACAGTGGCTTGGTGTCTGCTCTCAGTGTTAACTAGGAGGAGGCCAGAGAACTCGGGGCCTCTTTTGCTTAAGGAATTTTTCGCCTTTTAAAAGTTAAGGCGGAGTTAAAAAGCAAAAGATTTAATATGCAAAAGAGGCACTGATTCTCCCGCCTCCTGATCTGGGAGCAGCGAATCATGTCTTGCACTTGAGCGACTGCGCAAGTGCAAGGGTGATTCTGGAGAGGTTTTTCTTTCACCAGCCGCCATTTCTTCTGCCAGCCCAGCACCGAGCGGGGAGTACGAGGAGGAGGAGGAGGAGAAGAGTGGTGAGCCCTTGTGGCTGGCTGGGGAGGGACTCACCGCTCTTCTCCCAGCCAGCCAGCCACTCACCCCCACCCGACCTGCTCCCTGCTTGGCCAGCCGGCCGGCACAAAGACTCACCGCTCTTCTCCTCCCAGCCAGCCAGCCACCCACCCCCACCTGACCTGCTCCCTGCCTGGCCGGCCAGCCGGCACAAGGATTCACCGCTCTTCTCCTCCCAGCCAGCCAGCCACCCGACCTGCTCCCAAGAATGTCAGCGGGGACGGAGGAGGCATGGGGCGAGGCGGCAGAGCGCGGCAGCGGTGAGAAGCAACACCCCCGCCGCTGTGTCCAACAGGCATCTCGCGTTTATGTCCATTATAAACGAGAGACGCCTGTCGGACACAGTGGCGGGGACATTGCTTCTCGCCGCTGCCGCGCTCTTGCCTCACCAACGGTATCCCTCACCACACGTCACTGGTCTGTCCCATTATTATTGATAGATCTTACAGATGAAGAAATAAATGTAAAATTCCAAACAAAACATTATTCATGAACATCATTTTCATGTATCTTCTGGTTTTCCCCTATCTCTTTATTTGTGCCAGTTTATTTATTTAAGAGATCTATATTGCTGTCTATTCATGAATGGTGACTCAAGGCGGTTTACAAAAATATAAAAACACCATATAAAAACAATAAAAGAGAGAATCATAAATAATAAAATAATCCCCACCCTCTTCCGGCGACATCATATTAGCCATTTAATGGGCTTCATCTCCTCTGTATTCCCCAGGCCTGCTCGCAGAACCAGGTCGTCATTGTCTTACAGAAGAGTGTTTGAGTGGGGGCTGTTCTAATATCTGGGGGCAATGATGTTCCAGTTTGCTTTCAAACAGTGTAGTCAGGGGTGGTATTTATTTACCTTCCTTACCAGTTCAGAAATGTGTGTGTGCAACTACCTCCATGCATATGCTAAGCCTTCTGCACATGTTCTTTTGGCTTAAAAAGTGCCTAAAAGGGATGCCATAGAGCTGGGGAGGTAGGTCAGGGCCACCAGCAATTTCCAGTACCTGTTTGGGTGAACTGGTCCAAACCAGCAGAATACCACCTCTGAGTGTAGTAGACAATGAAATAATAAACAAAGGCCATTAGTTATTATAGACTTATTGCAAAAAAAAAAGAAAAAAAAGCCCTTCATTTTATACAAGATACTTACTGGAGAATAAGAATATTTGAAATATTCAGCAAATGATTATGTCGGATTCTTGACAGAAAATTGTTTCTGAGGTGCAGTGTTTGTTTTCTTGAGTAGGAGAATCCCTTCCACTGAGCTCAAGAAACCAGATAACTGTCCGGTTTACTTCAGTCGGGCCTGTTACAGCCAAAGGATTTCACTTCGTTTATCAAGGTATGACACATAAATACCTCCAACATGTTTCAATTAATTGGATTTGCTAATGTCTCACCTTTTAGTGATATTTCAGTTTGTGGGTTTTTATTTACAAAAAGAAAAAAAAGAAAAAACCACCATATTACCATTATATTACAATGTCTGATTATTTTGAATGTCTCCATTATTAACATATTATTACATTATTAACTGAAGAAGATGTAGCAATATATAAACAATAGAAAATCTAATGGTCAGTCCTGAAATGCACGAGGGCCTAAATGGAATGAACTATATTGAATGTTATAGTATGTATTTAAGCAGATCTAATGCAAAGTCTCTTTGTGTTAACCTGATCCTCAAAGTTCAACCTAAAGTCTTTTTGTTATTAACCAGGAAATTTGCCAAGTTAGTAGGAATGCTGCAAAAAAAGAGAGTGACTTTCTCTCTCTCTTTCTCCTTCCTTCCTTCCTTTCCTCCATCCCTCCCTTCTCTTCCCCTCCCTTTGTTCTTTCTTTCTTTTCTTTCCTTGCTTCCTCCCTCTCTCCCTCCCTTCCTCCTCCCTCCCTCCCTTCCTTCTTTTCCTTCCTCTTTTTTGCATTTTTCTGCAATGCTTTCATAATTTAAAAAGGGTTGAAATCTAAAGGGGAAATGTGATGACCAGACCTTTTTGCTATTTCATTTCTAATCTTATCTATTAATATTCAGTCTAACCTTTTGCTCAGATACGTATTTCTATATCTGAATACAGAGAGTCATATTACAGAACTAACTTTGTTATTAAAACATGTTCTTTGAATTTACAAGGCAATCCTATCCATGAAGAAAAAAATGGGGGTAATCCAGTGTATATAAAGAATGGAGCTTTCCATTGTTTCTCTTTTTGTAAATGGATCAGACACTTTAAAATTAATTGCATGTCAACATTTGCTACTATAATTTAGCCTTTATAAATCTGGGTATCAATATGACAACAAGAGCAGACATTCATAAAAATGTAGTTAATCAATTTAAATATCTACCCGTCACAGAAATAAGAATTTTGCTTTGTATATTAATTCAATGAAGCAGTACTTTTCATATTATTTTGCGAAAAGCTTGATACAATTGTTCTGTTATATAATGGGAATGGAGGTTTTTGTTGCATTTCTAGACATTTGAGCCTCTTATTTGAAACTGTGATAAATATATTTAGGATTATCTCATTTTCTGCCATGAAGCACTATGCATTATCTCTACTGTGTTTCCAGCGGTTCCAAGAACAAGTTCAACCCAGTGCAGTTCGGTGCCTGAACCACGATTTGGAAAAAGAATTGGAAATGAATTTGCTGTTGGTTCGTTGGTTCTTTTTGAGTGTAATCCAGGCTATATACTGTATGGGTCAATAGCAATTAGATGCGACACAGTGCCCAATGCATTGGCACAGTGGAACGATACTCTTCCTACATGTGTTGGTGAGTAGCCAAAATGTGATTATTTGCAGGGGGGGGGGTTCTATTTTTTTTTACAGTATGGGATGTAGGATTTATTCTACTATCTTTATGCTTCAAGATCAAATGACCAGTTCATTTGAACCTGTTATAAACCCTATAGCATGCATGCCCAAAGTGGCACATGAAGCCATGTTGCCTGGCACATGTTCCGTCGCCTGTTCCTCTTCCAGGTTTCTGGCGTGCATGCATGTTCAACAATCAGCTGGCCTTCATGTGTGTGGCAGTGCCAGAAACTGGAAGAGCTGGTCTTCCATTTTCCAGCATGAGCATGTGTGCTGGCCAACTGATCATCAAGTGTATGAGTGTCAGTAACCGGAAGACTAGCTGGCCACTGCGCATGCGTGCACCGGAAATGGAAGTATATTTTCCAGCACATGCATGCTACTTGGGCAGCTCCTCTTCCAGGTTGCATTCCAGATGAGCATGCACACTCCCTTTTCATCACTCAGTGCTGAAAAGGTTCGACATCACAGCCCTATAGCATTGTAACACAATGCTTTCTTGCTTTTATGATTTTTTAAAATTGCCATAACTAAGAGAGAAAACACACACCTCAAAATTGAAAGGAACCAGCGTTTTCTTCCGGTTGGTGAAGAATCTGATTCATCCATGAACATATGTGCATTTTGTTTGTTTGTTTATTCTTATGCTTCTTCAATTGCACTTGACCCTAAGCAGAATACACAGCAGCTCGACTGATTAAACTGATTAAAATAAACCAATATAACTGGTCAACTGATTAAAATAGACTAGTTAAAAAAATACAGCAGTAGCATACTGGGGAGGGGGAGGGCAGGTTGGAACAACACATGTGTTTGTCACGGCCTTATTTATTTTATTTATATGGTCACCAATTTCAGAATAAGTAACGGCATAGCATACAGTAAAAATA
This sequence comes from Thamnophis sirtalis, assembly GCF_051295495.1. Lineage (NCBI taxonomy): Eukaryota > Metazoa > Chordata > Lepidosauria > Squamata > Natricidae > Thamnophis > Thamnophis sirtalis. Next base: position 118,652,005 of record NW_028261382.1, read on the forward strand.
TAATAACAGTAAGCATTTCAAATCTGTTTCAGTAAAAAGGGTGATTAGAATGTTGTGGAAAATCTATTTTCTTACTAGATTTTGAAAATACATGATTCCGTTACTATAGACAAATCCTACTGACTGCTTTACAAAAGTAATTTGAAATTTTTCCAGACTCAGTTTATAATGATGTATTTAATCATTATATTCCTTCAAATATGATACCTCCAGAATTTGCTCATTCCTGTTTTTAAATTATTGTCTAGTGCTATGTTTCTCATAAGTATAATCTTTATTGTCATTGTACTTAAACACAACAGAATTGAAATCTTGATGATTTGAAGATATATGAACTTCAAGCCTCAGAATTCCCCAATCAGCATGCTTGCTGTAGAATTCGGGTTGTTCAGGAAGTCCATGTATTTTAAAATTGCTAAGGTTCAGAAATATTAGTCTAGTCCAGAGGTGGAATTCATCAGGTTCTGACCAGTTCTGGAGAATCGGTAGTGGAAATTTTGAGTAGTTTGGAGAACTGGTAAATATCACCTTTGACTGGCCCACGGCCCATGGCCCCATCTATTTTCTGCCTCTCAAGGCCCAGCTGATCGGGAGGGAATAGTAGTATCTTTTACAGTATCTTTCCCCTGCTACGCATACCAAGCCACACCCACCAAGCCATGCCATGCCTGCCAAGCCCACAGAATCAGTAGTAAGAAATTTTGAATCCCACCACTGGTCTAGTCCCAATGCTTAGTATATTGGATTAAAATACAGTGGGGCTTTTTTTTCCTAACCAAGACAGACTCCAAAAATGGGGATATTGTAGTATCAATGCTATGAGCGGTGGCATTATTGAATTACTACTAACTAGGAATTTGGGCTATATTTTAGGACCTACACTCATCCCTCTCTGTTGACAATTATTCATAACCCAAAATCAACAGTGGCATCGGAATCACAAAGAGTATTACACATGCTTACCATAAGCACCACAAGTTAAGTAATGCAGTGGAATATGATTAGATCAAACATTGTGTTAATGAGTAATTGGTAGAACTAGGATTCAGGAATACATGTTCTTGTCTATCCTTCAGGGAGATGGTTATATATCATTGGGGATTTTTTAGCTCATAGATTGCACTGGGGCACTATTTTGTCTAAAGTTACTGTGTAGGCGGGTTTGCAGATCATTAGTTTTATTATTAGAATTTGTAGGCCGCCCTTTTCCCTGAGGGGACTCAGGGCGGCTCACATAAAACTGGGAAGGGGGGAACACAAACATCAAGATAGAAGACATATAATAAAATAATAGGCAACATACATTCATCATTCGGGAGGGGTAACTATCCTTATCCCCAGGCCTGACGGGCGAGCCAGTTCTTCAAGGCTATGCGGAAGGCTTGGACGGTGGAGAGGGTACGAATCTCCACGGGGAGCTCGTTCCAAAGGGCCGGGGCTACTGCTGAGAAGGCCCTCCTCCTTGTGGTTGCCAGCCGACACTGGCTGGCCGATGGGATACGGAGGAGGCCTAGTCTATGGGATCTTATTGGTCGCAGGGAGGTAATTGGCAGAAGGCGGTCTCTCAAGTATCCAGATCCACTGCCATGTAGGGCTTTATGGGTGATTAATAGCACCTTGAAGCGCATCCGGAGATCGACAGGCAGCCAGCGCAGCTCGCGGAGGATGGGTGTTATGCGGGTGAATCGAGGTGCACCCGCGATCACTCGCGCGGCTGCGTTCTGCACTAGCTGAAGCCGCCGGATGCTCTTCAAGGGCAGCCCCATGTAGAGCACATTGCAGTATTCCAGCCTAGAGATCACAAGGGCCCGAGTGACTGTTGTGAGAGCCTCCCGATTCAGGTAGGGTCGCAACTGGCGCACCAGGCGAACCTGGGCGAATGCCCCCCTGGTCACAGCCGTTAGGTGGTGGTCAAATGACAGCTGTGGATCCAGGAGGACTCCCAAGTTGCGAACCCTCTCTGAGGGGTGCAAAATTTGACCCCCCAGCCTGAGTGTTGGAATAGTAGTCAAATCTTTGGGAGGAAAACACAACAGCCACTCGGTCTTTTCTGGGTTGAGCACAAGCTTGTTAACCCTCATCCAGTCCATAACGGCCTCAAGACCCCGGCTCATCACATCTGCCGCTTCATTGAGTTGGCACGGGGCGGACAGATACAATTGAGTATCGTCCGCATATTGATGGTATCTAATCCCGTGCCTGCGGATGATCTCTCCCAGCGGTTTCATGTAGATGTTGAATAGCAGGGGGGATAAGACCGAGCCCTGAGGCACCCCATAATTTAGGGGCCTAGGGGACGATCTCTGCCCCCCCACTAACACCGACTGCGACCTGTCCGAGAGGTAGGAGGAGAACCACCGTAGCACGGTGCCTCCCACTCCCACCCCCCGCAGTCGTCGCAGAAGGATACCATGGTCGATGGTATCGAAAGCCGCTGAGAGGTCAAGGAGGACCAGGATGGAGGAATGTCCTTCATCTCTGGCTCTCCAGAGATCATCAATCAATGCGACCAAAGCGGTTTCTGTGCTGTAACCGGGTCTGAAGCCTGACTGGAAGGGGTCTAGGTAGTTTGCTTCCTCCAAGGACCGTTGGAGCTGAAAGGCCACCACCTTCTCAACAACCTTCCCCAAGAAGGGAAGGTTGGAGACAGGACGATAGCTATTAAGAACAGCTGGATCCAAAGATGGTTTCTTCGGGAGGGGTCTCACCACCGCCGCTTTCAGTGCGGCGGGGAAGTTCCCCTCCCGAAGGGAGGCGGTCGCGACCGCCTGGGTCCAGCCTCGTGTCACCTCACTGCAGTTCGTAACCAGCCATGAGGGACACGGATCCAGAACACAGGTGGAGGTACTTACAGCTCTCATGGCCTTGTCCACATCCCTGGGGGTAACGTCCTGAAACTCAACCCAGAGCTGTTCTACTTGGTCCCCTTGTGCCTCGGCTGGAACTGCGGGGGTGGAGTCCAAGTCCGACCGAAACCGAGCAATTTTGTCCGCTAAGAATTGGGCATACTCTTCAGCCTTGCCCTGCAAGGGTTCCCCCGCCTCCCTTTTGTTCAATAGGGAGCGGGTTATCCTAAACAGGGCGGCTGGACGGGACTCAGCGGATGCAACCAGGGTGGCTATGTGCGCTCTTTTTGCTGCCCTAAGTGCTCTGGTGTATTCCCTGGTGCAGGTGGTTACCATTGCTCGGTTCGATTCGGACTTATCGGACCTCCAACGGTGCTCTAGGCATCTCCTCCGGCGCTTCATCTCCCGGAGTTCCTCGGTAAACCAAGGGGGTCTCCGGGATCCGCTGCCTCGGAGGAGCCGCAGTGGCGCAATCCGGTCGAGGGCCTCCGACGCTGCCGAGTGCCACGCAGCAGCCAGAGTCTCCACCGGACTGTGGGCGAGAGTGTCAGGAATAACCCCAAGCTCTGTCTGGAACCTTGACGGCTCCATAAGGCGCCTGGGGCGGAACCACCTGGTCGGTTCCTCCTCCCTACAGTGGGGGTTTGGCCTCCGGAAGTCGAGCCTCAGTAGGCAGTGGTCTGACCACGACAGGGGTATGATGTCGCTCCCCCTCAGACCAAGATCACAAATCCACTGCTCCGAGAGAAATACAAGGTCAAGCATGTGTCCCGCTGAGTGGGTTGGGCCTCGAATTACTTGGGTCAAGCCCATGGCTGTCATGGAGGCCATGAACTCCTGCGCCCCATCAGAGTTTTCACCGAGCGACGGCAAATTGAAGTCCCCCAGGACCATCAACCTAGGGAACTCAATCGCCAGCTCGGCTACCGACTCGAGGAGCGAGGGGAGGGCTGCTGCAACGCTGTTGGGAGGCAGGTACGTTAGCAGCAGACCCACTTGACCCTTGAGGTCCAACTTTAACAGCAAAGACTCACACCCGACAATCTCCGGAGCAGGGACCCTACGAGGAACTAACGACTCCCGGATAACGGCGGCCACACCTCCACCCCTTCCCTGGGCTCTCGGCTGATGCAGCACCTGAAATCCTTCTGGGCACAGCTCTACAAGGGGGACTCCTCCCTCTGGGCCCAGCCAGGTTTCAGTAATACATGCCAGGTCTGCCCCCCCACTAACTAATTAAAGGGAATGCATGAAAATGTTACACATGATGTAGCCATCATGAGGGGTCTCTATTGCCAGAAGATTCTCAGATCTGTTGGGAAAAAATGTTTTAATTGATTTTAGGAAGATCACAAGGGTTGGGGCTAACTTGATCTTGACAGGATGATGTTCCAAAGAGTGGATGCCATGGAAGTTTAGGCTCCTCTCCTAAGCCCTTTCCTTAGCAGACAAGATCCACAACCTACTGCATTTTTCAGAGTATAGGACACTCCAAAGTATAAGACACACCTAGCTTTTGGGGAGGAAAACAAGGGGAAAAAAATCTGTCTTGGCCTCCCAGCAATTTGCCTCCTCGCAACAAACAGCAAACAGTACAGACGATATACACTGTTTGTGGTATTACATTTCAGACTATACTTGTACAGATGCTGTTAAAATTGATGTGGTTTTCTGGAAATATAGTTCTTCTCTGCTATTTAAAAGAAGATATAATAGCACTGGGCCTCTTCAGATCAAACACTTATTTAAAAAAGCTTCTTCATTTCAAGTTGTCTAGAACAATAATAAAGCAGTCTTTAAAATCTAATAATTTGAATATTCTATAGGCATTTATTGTTATTGACTTACCTCCTTGCAGCAAACAGCCTGATTAGCATATACACACACACAAAATCTGCTTCTGCCTCCCAGCAATTTTCCTGGTGCAGCAAACAGCAAGTTTTCCTTTCAATTTCAGCTGATCATCAGCTGTTTCAGGCTGCAGGGATTGCCATAGTATATTGCCGCCTCTGCAAGCCCCATTTTCCCCATTTGCTGCAACGAGGTAAATTGCTGGGAGCAGAGGCCAAAGGGTGGGGGCCGGTGGGTGGGTGGGGCTGTGATACATTCAGTGTATAAGATGCACCCAAATTTTCACCCTCTTTTTTGGGGGGAAAGGTGTGTCTTATACTCCAAAAAATGCAGTAATTTTCCTGCTGGACCTACTGGGACAAATAGATATAATCAGAGATAGGTAGTCTCTCAGATAACCATGCAGGACTTTAAAGGTTAAAGTCCTTGATTTGGACCCAGAAGCAAACTAGTAATCAATGCAACTGATGGAGCAGAGGTCTAATGTGTGTCCTTTAATTGTTTTACCACATGTTTACCAATGTCAGAGTAACTGTTGTTATAGAGAAGCTTCTTTACAGAATGAATTAAATATTAAAAATTATTTTATTGTGGTAGTTTTACAAGCCCAAAATATTATTCATACATACACACTGCTCTTCTAACACAAGCATGCAGTTAGACCAGTGGTGGGATTCAGCCAGTCCGCACCTATTCGGGAGAACCGGTTGTTAACTTTCTAAGCAGTTCGGAGAACCGGTTGTTGGAAGAAAACTCCTTTTGTTTTTCTCCACTTTACAAGGCTTATCCTGTAAGGAAGGCAGGAAAGAGACATTCTGGTGTTGTTACTAAACTCATCTTTATTGCCCTGCTTACAGAAACTGCCTCTTGGTTTACCCTTATTGCATTGTAGCAGCTAAGGCAAAGCACCCATCAATGTGAGTGACGTTGAGTTGGCCATGCCCTCTGTTACATGACCACCGATCCACGCCTACCCAGCTGGTCATTAGGGCAGAGAACCGGTTGTTAAATTATTTGAATCCCATCACTGAGTTAGACAATGAGTTTAGCAATTGAAATGCTATACACGGTCACGGCTTACTGGCAAATACCTCAGTGTTTCCTTACAGGTATCAATTATCAGTCATTGTGTCTGCTCTTGATTTTACCAGTAATTATTTAAACTGTTTAAGTGACACTGACCTTTAGTTTATTCATGTAGTCCTTGACAGATTTTATCAGTTATGTGCACTACAAAATGTAACTCCTGTATTCATTACTCAGATAAGTTTCCTTCTTCTGCATATTCTTCAAGTTCTCATATTTGTATCTAATGAAATGAGCCACAGGACTTAATAATGCTCTTCTGCCAGAATGATATATTGGCTACTAATAGTGCTGATAAAACTTCTCATCAATCATTTTTTCAAGCTATTAAAACTCTAGCAGAATGTCTGTATTTAGATGACAGGCTAATGTTATTATATTAGAATGTCTAGTGGCTTGACCGAAAGTATCATTCATGTTTAGCATTAAATTTCAAAGCAAGACCCAACTGCATTCTTTCTATTTAGGTCTAATATTACTGTCACTGGGATAGATATCTGTGCTGGATGCAAATCATATTTATGTTATATGCAAGGAATATATATGGATATTGTTGTTTTGAAAAAGTCCGAAGGGTAATTTAGCTGTATTAATATCACTGATAAAATTTAAAGGCCTCAGAGTTATGTAATTCAAGCCCTACATCTCATACAGCAGTTCTTCAGCATCACATTATATAGAATACACTATACAACAGTGTTCCCAAGTTCAGTTTCTGGGTAATTGTTTTTAAAGTTTCCAAGGGTTCACTAAGATCTCGCTCTTAATTCCCATTCAATTATTATGTATTATTGCATATTTATTTTTTGGCGAGACTTCAGGATGAAATGGAAGATCTTCTGCAATATTATCTCCAAAGGAAGAATTTCCCAGCCTAGATCACGCAAATAAATATTTATGGTAACAGCATTACATCTTGATAACCTCACTCTTTACTGACTGAGGTTTATGGCCCAGCTTTTCTACTTGGCTGCTCATTCAGATGTTCTATACATCTTCTGTGCCAAGGAACATAACCTCAAGTCTCAAGACTACATGGAGTTGTAGAGAACCACAGAGAAGACCTTGAGTAATGAATGTGACTATTGCAATGAATGTATCTTGGAAACACCTATAAAGAGATTTCATTATTCCTTTGATCTCTATCAATAGCCCCAATATTTGAGTGCAATATGTTTCCTTACCTGGCCAGGGGTGGGCTTCAAAAAATTTAGCAAGGGATTCTCTGCCCAGTTGCTGGGTGGGCGTGGCCATGGTGGATATGGCTGTTGGCCTCCTGCACCATGGTGGGGAAGGGGGAATTTTTGCCCTCCCCAGGCTCCGGAGGCCTTCTGGAGGCTGGAAATGGCCCTTTGCAGCCTTCACAAACTTCCCATAGACCCGTTTTTTGCCCTCCCTGAACCTCCACTCACACCTTGCACTTACCTGCATCCAAAACATGTTCCTGGGAGAGGCAGGGTAGGCAAGGCCAGCCAGAAGTGGGAGTTGGGGGTTCTCTAAGCTGCACAGAATCTTAGCTAGAAGTTCTCCACCCTTGCCTATACCGTTATAAAGCCTGACAGCATTTCCCAGTCCTCCCTCTTCTAACAAAAGAGAGTTAAGTTTGGAGGTGGAATCTGCCTAGCCCCTTTTTTCCTTGGGCTTAAATCACATTTTGCTAACTGCCATTTTCCTTTTCCAAAATCATTTCTGTGGTTCTCTACAAATTTTGTGTAGCTCTGACACTGCAGATTTTGCCTGAGACACATGAATGGACTGGTTGTCCACAGAGACCTCCAATTCCTTTGATATCCTCTCATACTTGCTTCTGAATTTTATTATTTTAAAGAATTGGTGCATTTTCTTAATAGGGGAAACTCTAAGTACCTCCAAGCATCATCATATTAGGTCAAATTTTCAGTCATCATTTTTTTCCTAATTGTTCAACTATAACAACTGCATAATGAAGTAATTTACCTGTAAATAATTACAACTTACTCCAGCTTACTCCATTTTAAAAAAAAAGGTTTTGAAGTAATTTGATATGTTTCCAATATTTGAAACTGAGGATCTGTTGTGACAAGGCTATATTTCTTCAGTCATTTATTTGCTTCCTATTTCCTTCCTCAGGTCTGTCTTGAATTCTAGAATTGTATTGTAAAACTGCTCAGATTGTTGATGCCTATAGTCGTGTAAGCTTTTATTACTTTGCATCTCTGTTTTGATACATGAACCATTTCCATAGTTAATGTATCTGCTTCCAGTGCCCTGTGGAGGTATTTTAACTAAACGTAAAGGAACAATTTTGTCTCCGGGATACCCTGAACCATATGACAACAATCTGAATTGTGTGTGGAAGATCACAGTGCCAGAAGGAGCTGGAATTCAGGTAAAAATACAGATGCTTTCAATCCGTACAAATGTTAACAGCATTTGCCATTGAGGGATTTAAAAATTAAGCAGGTCTATTTTTGTTTGACTCAGAAACAAAGACATTATTTTGTGTCCATTTTTCCTCTTGTGAATATTTTGGCAGTTCCTTCCAATTTTTGAATCCCGCTTTTGTGCTCTTGTGTGTGAATTATTTTGAAGATGGGTTGTTGTTTTTTCATTATCTGGAAAATGAAGGATATTTAATTCCTTTTGATAGAATATCTCTATCTTTTTCCTTCTCCTATTATGAGTAATAGGTATGCTTAATGGATAAGAAAGTGATTTGTAGAGAGCTTACAGAAAATATGACATGCCAAAATTCTCCATCTGTGATATAGGCACAAAATTTAACACTTGTTTGTATAGATATTATGGTAAGGACTAAGCCAGATGAGACAATGATGTCAAGTTTATAATCTTTGCGCCCCAGAGACATTTGCAATGCCTGTTCTGACCTAGCCTTAGCAGAAGCAAGAAACAGACTCCTTGTCATGAAAACCCTCTCTTTATTTACCTCTTGTGAATTAATTTCATTCACCCCCAAAAAGTTCAGGCAATAGTCCTTCAAGGAGTTAACTGCAGTACAGACCTTATCAGTTCCTTGCACTAATTGCAAAGCTGTGAGCTCCCAGATGAAAGGCTGCAAATTAAGTTCTGGCAAGGAGTCTTTGAGGCAGGAAACACAATGAGGAAAATCTTCAGAAATACGAACTGTTATCTCTTATGACAACCACTCCCCTTTCCTTCTATTTATTCCCTAGGCAGGGAGGGGCCATTCAGCATCCACATGTGTTTTGCTTCCCGAGTTGACTCCTTGTTCACTTCTCCTAACTGTTCTGTGCATACGTGCATCTGGGATAGGCCCTAGCTGTTCTTCCTCCTCACTCACATCAGCTCCAAAGGTAGCTGGCTCTCCAGTGGCTGGGAAATGTCAGATGATCTGACACAGAGCATCTATCAGTGCTTTCCCCAGACTCCAGAACAGGCCCAAGTTCCTCCCCAATCACATCATCATCCGAGTCTGCCACCAGCTCCACTGGCAGCTGGCAGGTTACAACACTGCCTATGAGATATACATACATGCATATATGTGTATGTATCTGTGTGTTTGTGTGTCAGCTGCAGAGGGCAACTGTGATTACATAGAAAGAAACCTAGCTGATTTAGGTGCTACATACACATCAACACATGTTCCTAACTCAGAGTTTGCCCATCAAGTCCAAATCTCTGCACATCTTCAAGACCTACCTACCTACATAAATACATGCTATATAATACAGCTTTGGAATATGGTTATGAGAAAGTGTATGAAATGTGTCAACATTGAATAAATAGAGAGGATAAATAATGATCTTAATTTATAGCAATTAATCAAGATGGGCAGCTCTTTAATGAGTGACATGAATCACTTGTTAAATCATTGTTGGGAAAGTCATTGTTGCAGAACTACTAGTAGTTAAAGCATATGGTATTGTGTCACATGGACTCTTTGTATATATTGCTTTAAGGCAGCTGGTTACTTTTACCAATTTGATTATATAATGGATTCTCTAAGAAACTATATTATCTGAGTATTAGCAGTTACACAGACACACAGACACATTTACACACACATGTGTTTGGAATACTTTTATAGTGAGAATTAGCTGGTTCGCTACAATTTTGTTTTCATCCAAGAGTTCAAAAAGCAGTAGAGATTTGTAACCTTGTCTTATAACTGCACTGATGATAACAACTAAAACAGGGATGAAGGGAGTATTTCTTTTTATCACAGTCATGCAAAGACCTTTGAACTATATTTAATTTTGTTTCTGAGAAGTTAATTAACTGACCATGTGAAAGCAATGTGGTATCTGCAATATTTTAAGCCATTTATCTGATTATCAATTAATTCTATTAAAATTCAAATTATATCAGGCATCCTTAGTTTAAGAGCATTAGTATGTGAATACAGTACTGGCCACACTGAACTTTCATATGTGTCAAGCGCTGGGGAAATCAGGCGATTCAGGCAGTTTGAATAAGTATAAAAATTTATTTCAAGCATATGTTTTCTACAAAATGATGTATTTGACTCCTCCCTTGATTCAGCCTCCTTCCATTCTTGATAATGGAAGTAAAGGAAATATGCAGTAAAAATGATGTTGACCATTTTCCTCTATAACTGTATTTAGTACGTTGATTGATCATTGGTTTATAGAATATTTACTTATTCTACATTTCCAAACATATGAATCATAAAATTATAAACTCAAGAGGGCATATTAACCACCCCTCTGCCATATGAAGAAATACAAATGGAAGTAACTTTGCAGGATCCAATCTAGGTCAGTCTAGATCAGATTTAGCCTTCTGAGTTTTCAGATGTGCTGGAGTTCATTCTCAGGAATGTATAGAAGAGAAGTTCTCTCTACCAGAATGAAGAAACTTTGATAGATGATGAATCTCTAGATTCTCCTTGATTCCTATTGAATGGGAATCCATCATTATCCATTATTATAATCCATTATAAAATACCACTTTATAATACCTTGGTAAGGCCACACTTGGAATACTGCATTCAGTTCTGGTCACCATGATGTAGAAAAGATGTGGAGACTCTAGAAAGAGTGCAGAGAAGAGCAACAAAGATGATTAGGGGACTGGAAACTAAATATATATGAAGACCGGTTGCAGGAATTGGGTGTGTCTAGTTTAATGAAAAGAAGGACTAGGGGAGACATGATAGCAATGTTCCAATATCTCAGGGGTTGCCACAAAGAAGAGGGAGTTAAACTATTCTCCAAGGCACCTGAGGGTAGAACAAAAAGCAATGGGTAGAAACTAATCAAGGAAAGAAGCAACTTAGAACTGAGGAGAAATTTAATGACAGTTAGAACAATTAATTCTGGAACAACTTGTCTCCAGAAATTGTGAATGCCCCAACACTAGATGCCTTTAAGAATATGTTGGATAGCCATTTGTCTGAAATGGTATAGGGTTTCCTGCCTAGGCAGGGGGTTGGACTAGCAGACCTCCAAGGTCCCTTCCAACTCTGCTATTGTATTGTATCTTCATAAGTCTTCTGATATTAGGAAGATTTTTCTAAAATTTATTCAAAATCTGACTGTCTGTAACTTAAGCCCATTGTGCCTGAGATGATACAAAGCAAGTCTTGACTTTCTTCTATGAGTTCACTTTCCAGATATTTGAAGAACATTTCCATTTTCCATCTTAATCTTACCTTCTTATGGCTAAGCACGCCCAATTCTTCCTTCCCAGATGAATTAATTTCTAACTCTGATTAATCTTCCTGTCTTTAAAGAACTTGTTCCCACTTCTCTGAATCCTTCTAAAAGTGTGATATCCAGAACTGGAGGCAACATTTGAAATACACTTCAATTAGTTGACATGCAATGAGATTAAAATGACAACACAAAACCTTGAAACATTAAATAGTAACATTAAAATTAACGAAGATAGCTAAGGAAGAAATCAATATAGAACAGGGTAGAGATGGAGTCTTTTTTTCATCCACTAACCACCTCCAGTTTTGAATGCCCCCATTAAGAACCCAGAACAATCACCACACCTAGTTTTTAGACCCCTGCAGAAAGCCAAGGAGGTCGTTGTGGATCGCACTTCAAGAACATGATGTTCTGAAGAGTGGAAGCCATGACATATAGGCTCTTCTCCTGGATACTGCCAGACAGAATTCTATGACCAATGGTGTATAGAGCATACCCAATCTGTCTGTATGATTGGGGTGGACCAGAGGTGGTATTCAGCTGGTTGTCTCCAGTTTGGGCACACTGGTAGTGGTAGCTGCATGAGGCTCCACCAACCCACCCTGACATAATGCACAAGCACTGTGCATGCACAGACATGACATGTGCAAGCAAAGCTAGCATGCATGCACTTTTGCAAATCAGTAGGGAAGGTAAGTGAATCCCACTGCTGGGGTGGACCAATCCCTGCCTGAACCTAACATATGATCATATGATTGTGGGAAGTGGTAATGCTATACGGGCCATAAAGTACCCATTCTGTGTCCATTGTAACTTCAAACAGTTGTAACACTACCAGTCATTAAGCAAAGACTACCTGTATCATGGATTCTAACTTGCAACTAAACAAGCTATTACTCAAATCCTGTTAACCGAGAAGTAAATACAGTGTACCATTACATAGCTAATTATAGCATCTCTGTTTTCAGTCATTGAGTAGTTTGTGTGTTGGGGGGAGGGGAATTAGAGACACAGGTTTCAGTGATTACAATCATTATTGGGAATAAGGTCATATTTAGAAATGTATTTGGCTGAAATCCAATATTTAGTCAAAATACATAAGCCTGAACAAACATCCTGCTACTGAATCATTTCTGGCAGTATAATATGAAGTAGAGCAGTTCCATATTGCCTTGTAATTTTGCCCTATGTCTCTGTCCTTAATAGGTACAAGTGATAAGTTTTGCAACAGAGCATAACTGGGACTCTTTAGATTTTTATGATGGTGCTGATAACAACGCTCCGAGACTTGGAAGCTACTCAGGTGAATGGAAATAATAACTTCTTGTCTGATATTCTATTTTGTGGCAAAACATCAGCTTGTGTGCTAGGAATGAATGCCAAGTATAAAATATCTTATACCACATTCATGTAATATATGAAGATGTCGAAATGTACCATTTTACAGAACAAGTTAGACCAATGATTCATGATAGCTTCTTTATCTAGTACTACCATAAATTTTTGACAGTACTGAAACTGATTTTATTACCATCTGCCACATCAGAATCTTTATATTACAGGAAATGAACACAACACTGACTGACATTTATGTAATATATTTTGAATGCAAGGAAGTTTGAATTATATTAGTAATGAAGTTTTTTTTTTTTTTAAGTGGGTCTTAAGGATGCTGTGATACATAAGCTGAGTGGAAGTTGAATGTTATAATAAAAAGCCAAGGTTGGGTACCAAACCACTTTCTTAACCCAAAGCTTTTATATAACTTTGAGTCATTTAATCATCCCACTTTTCTTTCACTTTCTCTTCAAATTAAGCTGTGACCTTGAAGTTCCTTGCTTTTGATTCTTCCTGTTTTTCTCCTAAACATCATTATTTACTCTGTATGTAGGTGGAAGAAGAAAAGGAAAGGAAAAATAGAATAGTAGTAATTTGTATGCTAGATAGGCCGTGACTTTTCCGTAGATCCTATGAATAGCTGAAGCTATCAAATTCTTCAGCTACTTTAGACACTTCTGTGCCATGCCAATAATAATAATAATAATACAATGCTATTTGTGTTTTCCAAAAGTTTTAATGTGCTTATAAATTGAACATTTTTCAATCCAAGACCCTTTCACCTTATGGAAAATATCCAAGACCCTTTCACCTTATGGAAAATATATTGTTGTTTTGTTCAGATTTCAATCCCCACTGCAAAAATGTTTGTCATCAAATGTTTTGTCTGAAGTGGTATAGGGTTTCCTACCTAACTAGGGGATTGGACTAGAAGACCTTCAAGGTCCCTTCCAACTCTGTTATTTCTATTCTATTCTATTCCATTCCATTTCATCACATCACTTCCTTCTGAATTCTGTCTTACTTTTAACTTTTTTTTTTTACTGTTAGGGATTGCTAGTGCCATAAGTTTCAGTATTACCAACCAAAGTATTCACCGATAACAATGGATTCTCAATTTAGAGAACAATAATAAATTGTCTGAAGAGATCCAAAACTTTCTGGTCCATCTACCCACTTCTGCACCTATTTATGGTGACCACAGTTAGTAGCAGCAGTTATGCCTGGAAGTCATATACCATTTGATTTTTCTGTTAACGCTCCAGAATAATTCTGGAAGGAACAATTGAAATTGTAGCTAACTTAGGGGACCAAGCAGGGAGAGAGAACAAACAGAAAAACTGCCGACCTTATCAGAACTTAGTATCACTTTTATTTTAACATTCATTTCTCTAATTAACCTTTCTCATGGTGGTATATATTTTAATTGTAGGTGTAAAGTGTAGATCAGCTCCAGAGTGCAAGTTTGATTTGTTTATGAGTGCGTATAAATTCATTTGTGCGTGCAGTGCAAATTGAGTATGTGTTTTCATGAACTTAGTATAATTAAAGTGTAAAGCAAGGATCTAATAATAAGGAGACTCACTAGTGGAGTAATAGTAGAGAGATAGTAAGCAATAGGAGTCTGTTGTGAGGCATACATATAGAAAGAACTGAAATGGCTGAGTTAAGAGTATGCTTCTTTCTCCTTTGTGTGGAAATATGTTGAGTGTAGTTGGAACAAGGTATTTAAGAACTATGTGTGATAAACAAGGAGGGTGGATGAAAACAAATGGGACATTGGCAGTTAAAAAATGTGGAAAATGCATATGTACATGCATACTTACATCATCATCATCTTTTAAGGACCCCATAATCCCTTGTGGGGTGGAGTCTGAGCAACTGAATGGAGCTAGCAGTGTTTAATGGCCGGATGCCTTTCCTGTTGCCAATGTAGAGTTTTGTTCAACATATATTCTCTTTGTGCCCAGAGAGAGAAATATCTGTCTCTATCTAGGATCAAATTCACAGCCTCCTGATTGTGAGGCGAGAGCGCCACCTCTAGGCCACTGTACCACTCCAGACATACGTGCGTTCATGAAAATAGCTTGCTTATAAAATTGCCAATATGAAAGGAACAAATTGAGGATTTGATCACAGTTAGAGAATGAATGAGGATTGCATTACAAAGGATTGAATTGCAAAACAAACATATGAAAAAAAATAGTACAACTTACGATCACAGTGGAGACCAAAATTTATTTTGTTAAATGAGACATTTATTAAATGAGTTTTGCCCCATTTTATGACATTTCCTGCCACAGTTGTTATGTGAATCACATGCAGTTGATAAGTTCCAGTTATTCAGTGAATCTGGTTTCTCCAGTGACTTTTCTTCTCAGGGCCCTGGGACACAGCCACGGTCATACATATGAACCAGTTGCCAGGCATCTGAATTTTGATCACAAGGTCATGGGAATGCTATAAAGATCACAACTCTGAAAAATGGTCATAAGTCACATTTTTTCAGTGCCATTGCAACTTTTAACAGTCACTAAGTGAACTGTTATAAGTTGAGGACAACCTGTGAATATAACAAGAGGATGGGAAGACTGAAAAAGACATGGATAGGTGCAGGGGTGGTTTCTGGCAGGCTCTACTCCCTGTTCGGTCATGCGCGATGCTTGTGCACTTGATGCATGCTGCGGGCACATGCACAATAGAATGAAAATGCTTCCGCGCATGTGCAGAAGTGAAAAATAAGATGGTGGGAGAACCGGTTCAGTGACCCAGGCTGCCAAACCACTACCGGTTCGGCCAAACCAATCCGAACCGGTAGGAACCCACCACTGGATAGATGGACTTGACAAGATTTTCCTAGGTGTGGTGGAAGCTATTATAGTTTGAAAGATATAATGATATGGAGAAGAATTCTGAATGGTGTTCATATAAACTAGAGGTACTTTAATTTCACTTTTCTCTCTCTCATGCTTTTCAGTTCTTTAATCTACTACTTCAAACTCGCTTTCTAAACCTTTCTTAACTTGAAAAGAAATGAAATCTTTCCAATCTCATTCATTAAGAACCGAGGTGTTTGACTGGATCCCATGGTTACTTTATAGCCAAGCAAAAACTGTCTATTAAAAGCACTCTTTTGAAATGGATATAAATGGTAAAGTGAGACATTGCTTATATTTATAGATAAAACTGTGAAATGTGGAAAGAAATAGCAGAATTAATTGCAGATTAATAACCTGGAAACTTCTTTTTTCCTCCCCAGGAACCACAATACCTCCGCTTCTTAATAGTACATCCAACAATTTGTACTTAAATTTTCAGTCAGATATTAGTGTGTCGGCTGCCGGCTTTCATTTAGAGTACACAGGTAATGTAATTGCAATATATATTGCCATTCGATAAACCTGAATAATTTTGAAAATGTAGACATTTACACTTTGAGAAATTAAATGTTGGTTCTATTGAAAGACTGGGAATAATTTCATAAGGTAGTGGATTTTGATACAATTATTCTGGATTTAATTATGTATTGTTTTGTTATATATAAACCATTCAATTCATAAAAGAAAGAGTATAACAGATGATAAATATTTCACCACTACGATTCTATTCCGTACAAAGAATCCCAGTGTCTGTATTCATTAGGATTGCGAATTAGCTGATGAAGTACTCAAAAATGAAAGGGGAAAAAAGGGAAAATAAACAGGTAAGTATTAAAAATATATGTGGAACATCAAGCACTTTGAGAGACAGACACGAAAAAATGAATCATTCTGGGATAAAAAAGGAATTTGGCTTAACTTATCTCTATTGATCCTTTAAAGTGGGAGGGGGGGAAGGCTGCCAATTTTGAATGACCAAGGTGACATATTTTTAGGCAAATTGTCCCAGATCTGACGCAAGGCTTAAATTACATCTGGGCCCATGAGTCAATTTGTTATCCATGGGGTTAGTTAAATTTGTCTGCCTCATGATTTATATTTTGTACTATTGAATTTTGTTGAGTAGAAGATAATGACTAAGACAACAAGCAAGGGGGGAAAAGGAGAATTCAGGACAGCAATAAATCACCAAAGATTTATTTTTCGTATATCAGACCTTTATGTGCTGCTTACTTATCATTAAATGTCAAAAGAAAACTTTGTTACAGAATCAGTTCCTAGCATTTAATTGTAACATCAAATATAAACTTAATCAACTCTTGCTTGGTTCCTACAGTGTCACTTGCATATTTGAAACCAAATCTGAGCCCCACCCTCTATAATAAAACAATCATAATTCATCTGAAGAAGCCTAAATGAATGCAAAAGGCTTTTTCTCCAGAATGTATGCTATTTTCTCAAAGTTTCATCTACATAGAAGAGCCTGAGTATCTGATAGTTATAAACAAAATCAGACACATAATCTTGCATTTTGTGGCTATTTTGTCAGAGTTTGTTGCAGCAATCACATCCAGAAAGCCCACACAGGTAACTGATTTAGCCTGATTCATTAACTTCTCTTTATAATATAACACATGAAGTAAATACACAATACCAAAAACAGGTTTTCCAACGTGGTAGAAAATAGAAGCAGACACAAGCAGAGGAGAGAACAGTTTCAGTTCAGAGCAGCAGACTAGCTTAGAGCTCAGCACAGACTCAGAGCTACAGAGCTAAGCCACGCCCAGGCTCCTTGCTGTCTCCTTGTTGCTCACACAGTAAATTCTGTTTCAGTTTCCAAACAGCCCTCATTGGCTTATCCAGTTGCCATGTCTCTTCATTAGCTGACTTTGTTACCATTTCTCTGCCAAGTCATGAACTCTCATACATGCTGACACATTTGTCTGATCTGTGAAAATCCCTTCAATCACAGTTCCATTTTGTAATATAACTAGATATTCTTCATTGTTAGATAGTGATTCTGAAAAAAAGGTGTATTATCAAATCCTCTTTCTGCATTGACATGCAATCCTATCCTTTTATTTTACGTTTTACTGCCTTCCTGGCTTTTTTAAAAAAAATGTTCAAGTAATTAGTTGTTTGAAAGCTGGAATTGTACTTTGAAATATCAAGAAGTTGTCACAATTATATATAGATCTCAATATTTGATTCAGTCATTTCATACGGAATATATCTTGCAGTTGTCTAGCTCTGTTAACTGCTCACTTACTCAACAATGATTTAAGTGACGTGGAATAACTGGCAATATTAGGAAGTAGACGAGCCACAATTCATAATTTCTGCACACTTCATCTCTGTCAAAACTGCACACAGTTGATGAACGTGAATTGGAAAAAAGGGGCATATAGATAACATAATTTCTAGTGTCAAGTGAAAGGATGGGATATCATATGTTCAAAACTCTTATCTCAGTCTTCAAAAAGTAACACTAGATAAAGTTTGCTCTGTATGTTAGGAGGGTAGCAGGATAGTTTGCACCATGACCCGTCAAAACCGCAGTCCACTAAAGCGCACCCGATTAAAGCGCGTACGTGACGTCATCAGCAGCGCGACAAATAAAATTAAAAATAAATTAAATTAAAATTAAAATAAAATTAAAGCAAGCAGATTCACATAAAGGTAAAGGTTAGGTTTAGGGTTACGTTAAGCTTTAGGGTTAGGTTTAGGGTTAGGTTAAGGGTTAGCGTTAGGTTTAGCGTTAGGTTAAGGGTTAGGTTTAGGGTTAGGTTTGGGGGGGTTAGGGTAAGGTTTTCGCGTTGATTTTAAATTTACCGCTCACAGCATGCTGTTTTCGTCGCGCTGTGATGACGTCACGTACGCGTCGAGCGCGCTTTAGTCTACCGCGGTTTTGTGGTGGAACCAGTTTGCACATGTTTGGGGATTATTCAACTCTTTATATAAGAGATGGGGCAAACTCATGACCCATAATAGATATGTGACCTTCTCCATTTTTCTTTCTATTCTTAGTTCTTTTGTTCACGTCTCCCCTTCTTATTTCCATTTTTTTTTGGGTGAAGATAGTTTTACCATGATTTGTGATGGTGTTCATCTGACAAACATTTTTTTTTAGCAGTTTCTTTGTCTTCAGACACTATTTAAATCCCCAGGCAAAAGAATAGAACAAGGAAACTTTCAGTAGTAGAGCTATTAGAACCAAGATATAGGTGCTGGGTTGTTGTTTTTTTAAAGTTAAATAAGGAATAAATGTCTTTCCTAATAAAATTTAGAAATATAAGCTTTAAGTTATAAATTGCTCAATTTATCTTTTTCTTCTTGTGCCATATCCGTCATCGGACATTGGCGATTATGTTGGCAATCCTATTTTTTTAACACATGCACGAAAAGTGCTGCTGAGTTTTCTCCAAACCAGTCCCTTAGATTTTGAAACCATTATGTTCTTCTTCTGCCTGCACCACATTTGCCTTCAATCTTTCCTTGGAGGATTAAGTGAAATATGGCATATTTTTCTGGGTGTCTCATCACATGTCCAAAATATTCTAATTTTCTCTTTTTAATGGTTTTGATGATTTCTCTTTGCTTTCCCAGGTGGCTTATCTAGGGTCTCCTGCTTGAGATGACCCATAAGGTCCCTTCCAACTCTGTTAATCTGTTACCTTCTCATTTCTGATTTTATCAACCACTCAATCTATATGCTCCCAGATTTGATGAAGAATTACGATAGTGGTCAGACCTACTTATCTTTTATTTTCTTTAATCCCTCATTTTCATATCCTCCATTGCAGATAAATGATAATTACAGGTAGTCCTCAAGTTAGACCACAATATGGATGCTCCAATGGTCATAAGTATGAAAAACAGTAATGTCCCTTTTTTTAGTGCCATTGTAACTTCCAATGGTGACTAAATGAATGGCTGTAAGTTGATAGCTACCTGTATTATGGTAATGTAGGGAAATCTTATACAATTATCCATTCATTTCATAGGCTAGAATTTACCTCAGGGCATCAAACTTGATTTCTTTGAGGGCTGGATCAGCATTGTAGTTATCCTCGCTGGCCGGAGGAGGGAGGGAAGCCAGAATGGATGTTTCCTGCAGCACCCTGATGGCCAAAATG
This sequence comes from Thamnophis sirtalis, assembly GCF_051295495.1. Classification (NCBI taxonomy): domain Eukaryota; kingdom Metazoa; phylum Chordata; class Lepidosauria; order Squamata; family Natricidae; genus Thamnophis; species Thamnophis sirtalis. The sequence goes on from NW_028261382.1 coordinate 118,671,780, forward strand.
GTGTCTGTGCCCTGTTTTCAATCGGGACAGGCTCCTACAGCACTGTGCCAACCAAAATGTGGTGCAGGGGGGGCAGATGCAGCTTCCCCGTGCCCCATTTTGGCTGCCAGGGGCACCATGGGCGGATCCTTTTCTATTTCCAGGCCAGCCCTGCAGACCAGATTTAAACACCCTGCGGGCCGCATCCAGCCCAAGGGCCTTAAGAGTGACACCCCTGATCTCCTTGAACCTGTAGAAAATGAAACAGGAAGCTAAATGATAATGGGATACATATAATGATGATAATCTTTCCTCCATTCCCTAAAGTATGTGAGTGGTTTTTGTGGCCAACCATTTTTATTTTACTTTATTTAATGGCTCATTAATTACATCAATTTACACTCAATCAAATGATCCAGTTTTTTCCCCACAATTCATTCTAATAATCCGTGATCTTGCTCTATAGGTTTGAGAGAAGGGGGGCAACTATAAAAGAACAAACATATTCTTTCCTCCCTCCCTCCCTCCCTCCCTCCCTCCCTCCCTCCCTCCCTCCCTCCCTCCCTCCTTCTCTCTCTCTCTCTCTCTCTCTCTCTCTCTCTCTCTCTCTCTCTCTTTCTCTCTCTCTCTCTCTCTCTCTCTCAACATTTATACAATTAACAAATTAATCTAATAAGGTTAACTGAATTGTTTACTGTGCATACACTCTCTGTTTATTAAACAATGAATTATATATGAATTGTCAACCTCAGTTTGAAAAGCAAACATGATGCTATACTTGAATATAATTAATATCACTGATTAGAGAGAAAAGAATATTGTATGACATATAGAGCTTATTCCCAACTGGACAAGCCCATCCATCTTTCTGTATTGGAAAGATGAACAAATGCCTTTTTCTGGTCCTAATGATAGGACTGACTTATTTTTTGATGGCTCTTTAAAGGTAAGAATATCCGTGCTTAGAATAAATGTCGACACATAGGCTGTCTCAGAGTGCTCCTCTTTTGTTTCTGACATTAGTTGTGGTCTTAGATTGAGGCTCTCAAGAGAGAGGCTTTCCCTTTAAGCCTCAGTCCCAGTTATGGGAAAATGTTCAGATCTGTTTCAGCTTCATGTGAGACAAACTATCAACAGCCAAGTATCAGACTTCGACTACAGTTGCTCCAAAGCTTTGGATTCAGCTCTCTGTTGACATGGGAAACTGTTTTTTCTCTTCCGGCCTTTTGGAAAGGTTGTAAAACCTATTTGTTTTGAAAAGCTTTCAGCTTCTGCGGCTACTTGTTGGCTGTTTAGTTTTATTTGACTCCAAGTTTAGAAAAGCTTTCTTTTGTTCCGCTTCATATTTAATACTTGATTTTCCATCCTTGCTTAATGCATTTAAAATGTTTGTATTGTTCATCTTTCCTGCAAAGGACTTTGAACATGAGAATATTATAATAGCAATAGAAATAACACTTAGACTTATATACCGCTTCATAGTGCTTTACAGCTCTCCCTAAGTGGTTTACAGAGTCAGCCTATTTTCCCAAACAGTCAGGGTCCTTATTTTCCCCACCTCAAAAGGATGGAAGGCTGAGTCAACCTTGTGCCTGGTGAGATTTGAACTGTTAAATTGCAGGCAGCCGACAATCAACAGAAGTAGCCTGCAGTACTGCACTCTAACCACTGCGCCACCAAGGCGCTCTATATAAAATAGTTTATATAGCTCAGTGAAAAGTTTGCCATGTAATACGTGGATTTTTGAAACACTTTTTTTTTAAAAAAAAAAATCCAGGATGTTTCATTTATCCTTCCTTTTATCCTGTGAACAACCTTTGGCCAACTGTCCTTTCCAGGAGGTACAGTTGAAATACACGTGCCTGAATTGTGATCATGGGGATGATACCATGGTCATAAGTGAGAATGCAAGCCATAAGTCACTTTTTTCAAGATATTTTAACTGTTGTTAAACAAAGGGGCGTAAGTCAAGAACTACCTGCACTTTATTTTCATACTGTTCTGTTAGAACAGTGATGGCTAACCTCACATGCCAAAATCACGTCTGTGACAGTGCACACATGTGTGCCCACACCCATAATTCAATGCACCCCACCCCCTGCACATAGATCCATGACCCCCGACCCATGTGTGTGACTACCCATATTCCCCCCATGCATGTGTGTGACCCCCTTTGTTCCTTTTTGGACCTAGCAGGCCTCCCTGAAGCCTCCTGGGACCAAAAACAGGGTGCAGGTAGCACCACAACCCCAGCACTTCCCCACCCCACATATGCACACATGACCTCCTTTTGCACGATCCCCCACACATCCATATGTATCTCCCGTATGCCCAGCAGAAACCCAAAAATCAGCTGGCCAGCGGGAGGCACATACACATGTGCAGTGGACCTAAGCTGGCTGATGGCTTGCATGCCTACAGACAGTGGTCCACATGCCGCCTCTAGCACATGTGCCTATCATGGTGTTAGAAAGTTGTAATTCTGCTTCCTAATTTGTAAACTTCTAATTTGTAAAAAAAAAATAAAAATAAAGATTCATATTCCAACTCTACTGAGGTACAGATGGTAATTAGTCACCTTCTTTGTCCATTGTTCTACATTTAGCCCATTTCCCTTTTCCAAGGCAGTATCAGGCACTTGGCTTTTGTTATAGCAATAGCAGTTAGACATATACCGCTTCATAGGGCTTTCAGCCCTCTCTAAGCGGTTTACAGAGTCAGCATATTGCCCCCAACAACAATCCGGGTCCTCATTTTACCCACCTCAGAAGGATGGAAGGCTGAGTCAACCCTGAGCCAGTGAGATTTGAACAGCCGAACTGCAGAACTGCAGTCAGCTGAAGTAGCCTGCAGTGCTGCATTTAACCACTGTGCCACTTCGGCACTCAGGCACTCAGGCTTTTGTTGACGGATTTTGATAAGTCTCTGAAAAAGACAGGAATCCAATATGCTTATATTCTGCTAGCTTTGAGAATGGTCTGTCAAATCTTTAAGCCTTGTGAAGCTTCTAGAAGGTAGACAGTTTTCAATAATTCTTTATCATTGTGTTACTGATTCAAATCTCCCTCGGTATGGGAACTTTGTTAATGTCCTGCTTTCCTGTCAGAATCTGCATAACAAAGGATAACTTTATTTTGTCATTGTTAAGTTTTTTAACTTTCCACAGCTATAGGTTTGGACTCCTGCCCTGAACCTCAAATCCCAAATAGTGGAATTAAGATTGGCGATAGATACATGGTGGGAGATGTCGTTTCCTTCCAGTGTGACCATGGATATTCTCTCCAGGTAGATTTATTTTTTAAAAAATTCAGATGTGTTATTAATATTGTTTCTGTAATCTAGCAGAAAATAATGGTTTTATTTTTATTATATTATGAAAAGAAAAACATAAAAATTGATAAAGATTGAGTTTTCTGGAAGTTACTATAACTCCTTCAAAATATGGTGGCGAACCCAAGACAGGTCAGGAATTCCTTACTCATAGACACAGTTGTTCTAAAGCACACCTACTTATTGTCATGAATCTTTGGAAACATCACTAGCATTTTAGGTGGGGGGATGGAGAACTGCAATGTGTAGATTATAGGTGCAGGAAGAAGACAAATTAAGTATCTACTAAAATTGCTTTATTTTTATATTTATTGGGTTTCTTCCATATGCTTTCTTCCATGTCTGTTCTTCCATCCATCCATCATTACAACCCAACCCAACCCAAACCCATCATTAGTTGTACATCTGTTTGTGCTTTTACTTTGTTTTTTTAATGAAGATCACTGTGTGATTGTTGTTTCCAGATCCCTAAGTGAAAATGTAGTTTGGAATGTGAAAATCATACTTTATATGATTCAGAGAAGCACATCTGATCAGTTGCCCATATGATAAGAAAACATTACCCGTTCTACCCCATGACTATGCCACACTTGCCATATTCCATCAGTTCTATGCCATCACTGGCTTTTGTTCTTTGCCATTTGGCATAGATGTTAAAGTTCAATAAAGCAACATTGTTTATGCAGTGGGCTCCCTAGCTAACAGGGCCAGAATTTGGAAGCATACAAAGGCATCCAATGGAGGTTTTTGTGTCAATGACTTGCTAATGTTGCTACAGCCAAACCAGACCATAATTGGTCATGCTGATGAGACCTTGCCAGACAGTTTGGCTCCCAGGTTTATATCTCAGGATGCAATTTTTATTGTTTTAGATAACCAAAGGTAGCGCAGAACTGTTACTTTGATCATTTTAAAATGTTTTGTCATTTTATAGGGACTTTCGCATATCACCTGCATGCCTGGACCAGTGAGAAGATGGAATTATCCTATTCCAATTTGCTTAGGTACATCTTTCAAATATAAACTTTTTTTAAAGAATATGGGACAACTAAGCATGTATTAGAGATTTATTTGGGAGCTTTATGGTATCTGGATGGAGGGAGTTCAATGATGTGAACATAATACATTGTATTTTTTTTTAAAAAAAAGCCCCAAATAGTTACACTTTTTCCAAAGATAAATAAAAACATTGTAGTGACTCAAGCTTGATACATTATGAAATACAAAGGTAGTCAATAACATAATAAAGAATAGGGAGTACTCTGTTCAGTATTTCAACCCTTTACCCTGTTATGCTATTTCATTTTCTACTCCCTACATTACCATAATCTTTTCTACCTATGTGACATTTGCTCAGAAGAGATAGAGCTTGTGGCAAAATTTGGATCAAAAGAATAAGGAACTATAGAGGTGGCTGCTCTCAGACACTTGAATATACTGTGTTAAAGTAAATAATTCCCTAACAGGGGGGGGGACCCACTCTTTTGTGTGTGTGTTTTTTAAAAAAAAATAGTATTCCTAAACTTGGCCATTTTGAAATGTGTGGACTTTTACTCCAAGAATTCCCAGCCAGAGCTTTCAGAGTTCTGAAAACTGAATTCTACGCAGTCAGGAACAGAGAACATGGTTTAAATGAGCTTTTTTTCCCCTTCTCATTCTTAGCACAATGTGGTGGTTCCATGTCAGACTTCAGCGGTGTGATCCTTAGCCCAGGATTTCCCGGGAATTATCCCAGTAGTTTGGATTGCACATGGACTATCAAGCTGCCTGTTGGGTTTGGTATGTCTTATTCCATTTACTACCATTTAGCAGAAGTGAAGGCCTATTAAATATGAACCTCATTTAAAACTAGGCATAGCAAATCTTATATATATTTATATAAATGGCTCTGTGTGTGTGTGTGTGTGTGTGTGTGTGTGTGTGTGTGTGTATTCCAGCATAACTCTGGAATGCTTCGAGCAATTTCAACCAAACTTGGTACCCAGATTACTTACTCTCTGGAACCAAATACTGTGGGGATAAGACACCCCTAACATCCCTTGGGGTATGTGTTATATTACGATATAGCCTATTGTGCCATCAAATGGCTTCTACTGTACTGCTGTAAAATAGCTTCCACTGTACAGCACAGTGGAGTTGCCATGGTAACGGCTTCACAGTAGTCTCCAAGGGGGCTCCCTCTGGTAAGGGAAAAATCCAACATTAGAAATTACATTTGTTCTGAACATTATCCCCTTATAAATAAATACCGGACAGCGCCGGGTGATCAGCTACTATACTTTATTTCCCAAGTTAGGTCTTCTCACACAATGGACAAGTGGATATATTTAAATCTATTTTTCAACCTTGGCTACTTTAAAATGAGTGGACCTCAGGTCGTAAAAAGGGATCACATGACCCTGGAACACTGCAACCGTCATAAATATGATTCAAGCATCAGAATTTTGATCACATGACTATGGGAATACTGCAGTGGCCAAAAGTGTGAAAAACAGACATAAGTAACTTTTTCAGAGCTGTTGTAACTTTGAACCGTCACTAAATGAATGGTTGTAAGTCAAAGACTGTTTGTATTGATTTTACAATGTTAGATTTAATCCTGTTGATTTTTTTTTTAAAAAAACAATATTTTCAGGTGTGCACTTGCAATTTGTAAACTTTTCAACTGAGACAATCCATGATTACCTGGAAGTTAGAAGTGGATCACCTGATGTTAGCACTGCAATTGGCAGACTCAGCGGAACGCAGCTCCCTTCTTCCCTTTTCAGTACAACGCATGAAACCAGCTTATATTTTCACAGTGATTATTCTCAGAACAAACAAGGATTTCATATTATGTATCAAGGTGTGTGACGACCTATATAACCCTTTTTTTTGTTATAAATGCTAATAATGTTACAATGCAAAGCAAATGATTAAAACCGGAGAGAAACTATCAAAATACAAAGAACAGTTTATTTTAGTCTTTGGTTCACAGTGATCTCATTTTAGGAAATCATAGGATAAAATAAAGTGGGATAAAATAGACCATTAAGTCCATTATCCCAAATTAGAGCATTGCCAACAGATTGCAGTCTTGTTTGTGTTTGAAGTGATCTACAATGTTACTGACTAATTAATTTTCATGGTTACTAGATCCTCTATTTATTTTTATGTAATCTCACACACACACACACACACACACACACACACACACACAGCATGCAATGGTACAGTTAAAGTAGTCAAACAGAAACCTCTTGAAAAGAACAGTTTCTATGAAACCTGGTCGTCCCCCCCCGGACTGATTTCCTTCCAAGTTGGCAGTTCTCATAAGATATTACAAAAATGGATGATTTCAGTATGTGAGGTTAAATAAGATTTGTCTTATAAAAAAGTTGTCATGTGGTATGGCTCCCATTGAATTCAATTCACTATTAATAAGTAAGCCCAAAGAATGCATAGGTGTTGTGTGCCAAGGGGGATTTGTCATTATTGCCAGACCTGCCACAACTTAAACCTTTTAATAAAACTGATCTTGGGCTCCATTTGTTGAGAACGATATAGTTTATTAGAGATCAAGTATATTGCAGTAACGCAAAACCCGAACTGAAAATATAGATGAGTAAGATGTCTTCAATTCAATGGCGTCATTCAAATATATATTTTTTTAAAAAATGAAGATATAGGATTAGGAATATCCTATTGTTATTTGAGTACATGAGTACATGTGTTAGAAAGAGAAGCACACAGAAAAAGAGGTGTTTAAATTATTTGTCAAGAAATACCTTTCCTGTCTATGGTACATCAACATATTTTTCCCCCCAGCATATCAATTGCAAAGTTGTCCTGATCCACGTCCCTTCCGAAATGGATTTGTTATTGGAACTGACTTTACTGTAGGACAGACTGTTTCATTCGAGTGTTTTCTTGGATACACTTTAATTGGAAATTCAGCCCTTACTTGCCTTCACGGAATCAGTCGTAACTGGAACCATCCTCTTCCAAGGTGTGAAGGTATGTTTTCGATAGATAGACAGACAGATAGATAGACGAAAAATAGATAGATAGATAGATAGATAGATAGATAGATAGATAGATAGATAGATAGATAGATAGATGACAGACAGACACTTTCTAGTTCTTATGTTTGGTTTTGATATTTTACAACACCAGCTATTAAAAGCTCAAATATTGTAATTTAAATTCAATCTTTGAAAAAAATAAGTATAGTCAACCGGTTGAAAGTAGGATAAGGATCTATATAGTGGTTTGACTGTTGAGCAACAGAATGATATCCAAGGAAATGAGAAGAAAATTGCTTAAGGGAAACAGCAAGTATTTCAAAATCTGTTCTCTGGTTGATTACAATTCACATTCATTAGTTCTACACTAGACTCGTAGCATGGCCAATATCAAAGATCTACATTACATTTTGTTCTGTGTAGTAAGCCAAGTACATGTTTTTAAATTAATATTCCTGCTGCAAATAAACTGACTGACTGGCATTGGAAGCAGCTTTATGAATTTTAACTATTCTATTGCATATAAGAAGGGGTAAGAAGATCTAATCCCTGTCCTATCTGTCTCTTAGATCTGGTTTCAATATGGTTTTAAAACCTCAACATGTTTTAATGGTTTAATTATTTTTCTACTTGTTTTAATTTAATTGAATTAATTTAATTAATTTAATTTAATTTTTATGCTGTTCATCTCCCATAGAAGGTGACTCTGGGCAGCTTATAAGTTACAAAAAGGTAGAAAAAGAATCAAATATTAAAACTACATATGTAGTTAATTAACTAATTAATTAATTAAATGTGATACTACTATTTGTCATTTTGCAGAGACTTTCCCCCCCCACTTTTTGGTTTACACCTTATTAAACCAAAAAGTGGAAAGGAAAAAAAACACTCTGCAAAATGACAAATAATAGTATCACATTTAATATATATTAGTTGATAGAACATTACAAATGTGAAAATGGTTTAATAATAAGAATGTACATTTGAATTATATATATATAAGATACATCTCAATAAGAACATGGATTTATTGAGCGTAGGGTGCAGCTAAAAAATTACTCTTCAAAGTTGAGAAAACTTTGTAGTTCTAGAACTGTGGCCTTCAATTGATGATACATGTTCCCTTTCTCTTGATGAACAATTTCTGATGTTCTTCATTCTGAAAAGTTTTCAGTTTAATGAACTTTTTAATATTATTTTATGAAGTTAAAATAATTGGTAAACAATTGGTAAAAAATACCAAGGTTTCTAAAAATCCATAATAGGTGTTGGTTTGGGGGGGGAGGTTTGCGGGGGGGCTGTCTGTATTTGGGGTCATTTTATTTGGTTTTGGTTTTTTTTATCCTAAAGCAATAAAATATATATTTTCCTATTACATTTTATTTAGAAAATGCATAAATATTATGAAATTACTACACTTAACTTCCTTCCTTCTTCCCTCATAGCTCTTTGTGGAGGAAATATAACTGCTATGAATGGTACAATATATTCACCTGGCTACCCTGATGAATATCCAAATTTTCAAGACTGTTTTTGGCTTGTAAGAGTACCACCAGGAAATGGCATTTATATCAATTTTACTGTTCTTCAAACTGAACCAATATATGATTTTATAACAGTTTGGTAAGCAAAAATTACCATATTTTTATTATGCAATAATAAAATCATACATAGGAGGGAGTCATGCATAGGAACAAGCAAAATTACTAAATGAAAATTACTGTTTTGATTAATTTAATAGTTCAGATGTTTGATGATTGAAATATTGGTTTATTATTCTAAGTATTTGATGGGAATGTTGTCCCAATTAGTAATCACACTATTAATATTGTTCACTATAAGTTAGGTTTAGAATTACAGTTAAGATCTTCTGCAGTGTCTTTGAAAAAAAATATCTCTATAATTGCATGTTTATAAAACTTACATTGTGAATTCTATAAATTTATGTTCAATACACCCAACCTATTAATGCAGGATCACTGAACATAATTCCACCTACTTGTGATAAAACACATGTAAGGTTGATACATCACTGACAAATACTTGGTTCTCAATCAAAATTCACATTTATTTCTATATTTCTTATACAATTAGCATATTGCGTTATTGGAGTTATTTCTCTGCTGTGTAAATGAATTTAAAATATAATATGCCAAATGACTCCTTATTTCAAATGTATGGAAAAAAACATAGTCCAGACATTGTCTGTCTGTCTGTCTGTCTGTCTGTCTGTCTGTCTGTCTGTCTGCCTGCCTGCCTGCCTGCCTGCCTATCTCTATCTATCTATCTATCTATCTATCTATCTATCTATCTATCTATCTATCTATCTATCTATCTATCTATCTATCATGTAAAGGTTCTGTTTGTATTTTAGGTTTCTTATTAAAAATCAATGCAAAATATTTTTTTAATGGTAAAAAATATTTACACAATAATTACTAAACAAACACAAAACAAACATGTATTTGTAGATATGTTAATATTACAGAAAACTGCAGCAAATGTTTATGTAAATTAACATAAAAGTGTCTAACAACTCTATAAACATAGTTTTCGGAATATCAAACATCTATAAAATATATTAGATAGAATCTCATGAATTCCAAAAGGTGTCATGTGTGACAGAGAGAGTGAGTGTGTAAAACACCATGTATCATATCACATAATGGAAAAAAGCGTGAAAAGTTCAAACTACTTTAAATCCCATATTTGAAACAACAAGGGAAAATATTATATTTACCATCCTAGAGACTTCAAGATGGAGTAGCCAGAGCAAAATGCAAATACAAATATAAATATATCAGGAGTAACACGAAATAGTATAAACAAAAATAATGGAGTGGAACTTTATTTTAGCTAACTGCAAACAACGATGTGTTCAATCTAGGCTGTTTGCTTTGTATGATTATTTATTAGTTTTATTTATTTGGATTCCACACAAACTGATTGCGTTTTCCAGGAACTACCTCTGTACATCTGTTGATATACGTCTGTATCTTTTGGTGTACATTTTATCTCAAGTTTCATTGTAATAAAAAAGAAAAATAATGTAAAGGCAAACAAATGCTCTCTATGAATTTAGCCTCTTGTGGCTTAGTTGATAGAATTACTTGTTTTCTTGCTTTCATTTCACTTGTGATGTGCTTTGAATGTTTACTTAAAGCAAATGGAAATTTATTGAACTCTAAGATTTCTCTCTCTCTCTCTCTCTCTCTCTCTCTCTTTCTCTCTTTTTTGTTCATTGTTTATTTTGTTCTTTCTTTCTTTCTCCCTCCCTCCCTTCCTTTTGCCTTTCTCTTTCTTCTAGGGATGGACCTGAGCAAAATTCACCACAAATTGGTCAATTTAGTGGCAATACTGCATTGGAATCTGTCTACAGCACCTCAAATCAGGTTCTAATAAAGTTCCATAGTGATTTTACAACAAGTGGCTTCTTTGTTCTTAGTTACCACGGTGAGTGTCGTACACCTAAAGGATGTGCGTGCATGTGTATTCTTTTCTTTTTGTAATGATAATAATAATCACAAAGGACATATTCCTAATTGGATTGGTAAATGATTTCTGCTTGGAAGTAATAATTGCATGACAGTCAACATGAGGATTTATAAGTAAGCCAAGAGGTAGAATGAGAATCTAATAACAGAGCAGGAAAAACTTTGCACCTGAAATGTCCCATTGAGAAAATTCCCATCAATCAATTGCAAAAGGCAGCTTTAGTATAGAATAGAATAGAATAGAATAGAATAGAATAGAATTCTTTATTGGCCAAGTGTGATTAGACACACAAGGATTTTGTCTTTGGTGCATATGCTCTCAGTGTGCATAAAATACAAGATATATTCATCAAAAATCATAAGGTACAACACTTAATGATAGTCATAGGGTACAAATAAGCAACCAGGAAACAATCAATATCAATATAAATTGTAAGGATACAAGCGACCAAGTTACAGTCCTGCAGTCATAAGTGGGAGGAGATGGGTGATAGGAACGATGAGAAGATTAATAGTAATAGTAATGCAGTCTTAGTGAATGGTTTGACAATGATGAGGGAATTATTAGTAGAGTGATGGCATTCACAATTACTTGGAATAACTTACATTCTGTGATGATGCCTTTAATACCATCAAATAACAACATCGCCCAATACCAGGTCCTTGGGAAGGATTCAATAGGTGGATAAAAATCCAGTCTAAGCATCTGACTGAACGTAAAATGAACCATAATAATAATAATAATACATTGATTTCTATAGCATACATCAAGAGTAGAAAGAAGCAAGGAGAGGAAGACAATGCTTTGAAAGTCATCTTATTACACCTTTTTTTTTCATTACAAATTATATAAGGGAACATTTTTAAAAATAAAAACACTGTAGCATTTTAATAAAAATGAATGGTATAATTTGGAATGTAGTACAGAGGTACAAGTTTTGTGTAGCCTTTAAGGAGCACATATTTGGTAGATATATTTGTTCACACTAACAGTTGTGAATCTAATTAACAGGACTAACATATATTTTACCAATATAAAATATACCAACAAATGCCAATAAAGGTGTTTGTCATCAATGTTATGAAATGGATGCATATGTTCCCTACAAAAAACAAATCATCATTAAATCTTATAAATCTAATAATTTGTAATAGACTTGTGAGTGGTGTTAGATGCAAGCTAGCTTCCCTGTAATTTCTTGTAGCTATTTTTTTTCACTACCAATGTCTTTATTGTTATAACATAAACTGGAATGGTGTGTTAATTGGAACATTTCTGCTTCTTTCATAGCATATCAACTTCGTGTGTGTCAGCCTCCACCTAGTATACCAAATGCAGAAGTTCTGACTGAGGATGATGAATTTGAAATAGGTAAAGTTAATATTTATAGAGACAACATCTATTTAATTAAAAAAAATCATATTTAACATGCATGTCCATATATGTGGAAGTTCCTACATTTAGCTTTTTTATGATATAAACAATTGAATAAAATATATAATTATGAATATATCTAAGTGAGCAACAAAGGATCTCTTTTAGCAATAGCAATAGTACTTAGACTTGTATACCACTTCACAGTTCTTTCCATCCCTCTCTAAGTGGTTTACAGAGTCAGCATATTGCCCCCAACACTCTAGGTCCTTATTTTATTGACCTGGGATGGATGGAAGGCTGAGTCAACCTTGAGCCTGGGGTAGATTCAAACTGATGAATTGCAGGCAGCTGGCAGACAGCAGAAATAGCCTGCAGTACTTAAGATGGCTGTTAAGTGGATACAGCTTCCCCACTGACGTCACTTATCAGAAGGTAGAAGAAGGAGATCATAGATGATGCTAGCCATCAGAAATTCAGCTGCCTAGCATCTGAATTTTGAACGTATGACCGAGATGATACTGCAAAGGTCATAAGTGTAAAAAACATTCACAAGTCACTGTTGTAACTTTAAACCATCACTAAACTAATGGTTGTAAATCAAGAACTATGATAGTTAGATAGTCAGATTTTGATAGATAGATAATGATTGATGAAAAATAGGTAGGTAGGGATGTAGGTAGGTAGGTAGGTAGGTAGGTAGGTAGGTAGGTAGGTAGATAGGAGAAAAAGAAAGAGAGTCATATTTTTCTTTCCCAAAATAGAGTGCTTAACAGTTAAATTGGCTCATGGCAAAAATAGTATTTTCTATTTTTAAATTGTCCACACACCTTGAAGTAATTTCAGCTATTCAAGGCTGATTTTATTGGTAACAAAACTGCATCAAGACATCCTATTATAAAATTCCCCAGAGACTCTAGGTATATCCAAAGAGCCCTTTCCTATTTTTACCATAGCCCTATTTTATAGTTATATGGTCCCGCTGAGATACTTCAGTTGACTGCTGTTGAAAAACCTTTTGCACTCTATGGCATTCTTCATCTGGCCAATAGGGTTTGGCTGTGATCCTAAGCAGCATAATGTGCAGATGGAGGAGACAGACATGTACAGCCAGAGGCAATTTGATGTCCATTACCTGGCTAAATGCTCAAGACCATTTTCCTCAAAACCAGTTTGCTTGTTCGATCAGATGTTCACTTGCTGTAAAGGTTTTAAGAAATCATTCTGCTGCTTACTGATACAGCTGTTTCAAATTGTGTTCTCGCTAAAGATGTTAACGCTAAAGTAGAATTCACAGGGAAACATTCAGATGTGTGGAAAATAGAATATTGGTAAATACTGCCAAGTGCCACAGTTCGGAATGAAATAAAACAAGGTTTTTATTAAATGTTAGGTGAAACAGCCTCCTGAGAAACATAAAAGTAGCCATGTACTCTGGAATATTTAAATGCTTGAATAAAATTGCGAAAGAAGAATTTCTTGATTCTCTGTGCATGCTTTCATATACACAGAGGACATTTATGTTCAGAGAAAGGAAGCAAAAGTGCTGTGCAAGCAGAGTAGGGCAGAGAATTCACAGGTGTGCAAGATTTCCAGAGGATGGACTGCTTTAATGCTCTAAAGAGGAGTGTTTCATTTAAGCACCATGTTTTGCTATCTGTGCCTTTCTAATGCATTGCATTATCCTATCAATTCATGCATAGTAATTAAACTGTAACATCTATAGGACAGTTTGTGTATTTAGTTCCTTCAGTTTTAATTATAAAGTGCATTTATTAACATATAGTAAGTATACTGAAGTCAGTCTAGATAGATAAATAGACAGATAGACTGATGATTGATTGATTCCAGGGAAAGTTACTGTGCTTAGGAATGTTCAAAGTTCAAGCATTAAATGCATAATGAAATATTTAGAAGGAAATGATCACCAACAAAAAAAAATGTAATGTAATAAATTGTCTGTGGGACCTGATCTTTGGTAATCTAATTATGTACGAGACTATCATGGGGAAAAAATTCTATATATGTGGTTATGAAGAGTCAACTTGATGGCTATTATATATGTATAATTTCTGAAATTATACTAGAAATAAGAAAACTAGATGCTCTTTTTTAATTGCTGAAATAACTGCAACAAAATATAAAGCTTTTCAACTCCACAAATTCACAATCGTGCAAATGTGTGGTAGTCACATTAATAGCAGAGCTGGCATGAAATGACAAATTAGGTGGCTTATTTGCCACATCATTTCCTCTGTCTAATGGAACCTATTTGTGCTAGTGGTCATTTTAACATTATATAGGGTGCGAAATGTGCTTCGTTAATCAATGATATTGTCAACACTGAAAGTCCCCATTAATTGCTGTTTAACTACAATCTTTTCTCTTTTCCTCCTTTTTTTTTTTAATTACACAGGGGACATAATAAGGTACCAGTGTCTACCAGGTTTTACATTAGTTGGTAGTGAGATTCTGACATGTCGACTAGGAGAGCGATTGCAGATGGATGGCACACCACCTTCTTGCCAAGGTTTTAAGCACTTTAAAAAAATCTTTTTAGCATATATTTGCTTACTTTGATGTCTTGCATGCACTTTTTGGTTTGCATCGATAAACACCAGTGTGTGTGTGTGTGTGTGTGTGTGTGTGTGTGTGTGTGTGTGTGTGTGTGTGTACACACACACGCACGCACACACACATATTCATAGATTTTCACAGGTGTAGGTATGCTGTTCTTGTTGTATTTGGGTCTTCTCCCATATAAGATTGAGATTGTCTTGACAATCTCAATCTTACACGGGAAAACACCCGAATATAACAAGACCAGCATATCTATCATCTATCTATCTATCTATCTATCTATCTATCTATCTATCTATCTATCTATCTATCTATCTATCTATCTATCTATCTATCTATCTACCTACCTACCTACCTACCTACCTACCTACCTACCTACCTACCTACCTATCTATCTAATATTGACTAAGTTTGATTTGAAGTTGAGGAATATCTAGAGGGTAAATGTGAACCATTCCTGAAAATGTTCATTCAAAAGTTATTTATGTGCATTGTCTTCTTATTTCCTTTGCTTTTTCTTACCCTGTGCTATGGGTAAAAGAACACAAGTAGTACTGCAGACATGGTCCTCTCAATCATAATATATGGCTACTAGTTGGATGCCCGTGCTTCATGACAAAACTATGTTATCGGGCAATGCAAGAGAAATCCGGTTCACTCCGGTTTAATCTATTGTCTCAGTGGTGGTCAGTGATTGAAACACATAAGGGAATATCACTCCCACCACCTTGAGTCTATTAGCAGTTCCAAAGGTGGAAGACATAGACGTTTTGGTGTTTACTACGTTTAGCACTGTAAGGAGCTCAAGACTGCTCCTGAGTGAAGGAGTGCAATGTCTGCCAGTTTGAGGGTTGTGAGGTAACTGGCAGTATTTCTTATACAATGTGTGTGTGTGTGTGCACATGTGTGTGTACACACACATACACACACACACACACGCACACACACACACACTGTATAAAAAATACTAATGATCTGATGGTCATTTCAAAAAATCCTTTTTAAGTGAGCACCTAGAAGCCAAGAGGAACATATGTGCCAAATTTTAAGTTTGTAGGCTACAGTTCTGGAGATTTTGTGATAGGTGAGTGGTATTTGGCTTTTATATAGATTAAAACTAGACCATCAACAACAGTGAATGATGAAAATCTGATGCCTTAAAACTGTGCTTCTGGAAAGAATTGTTGAATATCAAAAAGAGCAAATCATTAAATACCAGACACAGTAAAATCAATTTGTTCACTGGAGCACTAATAATAAAGCTAAAGCTTAAATATTTTGGACATATACTGTAGAAGAAGAAGCTTTTAAGAAGCTGTTTGGAAAATTTGAAGACAATCAAGAAAGAAGCTGACAAAAGATGAGATGGCTGGCTGTAATTACTGATGTCAAGCACAAACTAACAAGACTTCAAAGTAGCTGACAATCCTGGAAAATAGTTGTCCATTAAATCATGAAGAGTCAGAAGTGACTAAACAATTGAGTGACCTGGTGGCTAAGATGTTAGACTAGGATTAGAAAGATCCATGATTGAAGTTAATACAGTATGTAGACATGAAAATTCACTGAATAACTTTGGGGCAGTCCTAATTTTTCAGCCAAACTTATTCCTCATAGTTGTGGTTGATTCAAATGAGTCAAATGTTCTAGATTGGCACCAGCTCTCCTTTTATAGTTTTTTATGTACAAATAATATAGTCTTCTTTTCTTTCCAGGGTACTCCATAAAATTCTATTCACTTGGTAATCTATACCTTTGATAACTTGTTTATTTCAAATGCCACTTGACTCATTTCAATCAGAATAATAATCAGCCATTTGTGGAAGGGGGAGATACTATTTAGCAAAAACTTTCCAAAATTTATGTAGACCATAAATTGAAAAAGATAAGCAGTGCTTCATCTCATCCCATCCCATCCTATCCCATCTGTGAGTGGAAAAGCAAGGATCTTGAAAATTTCCAATAAAAAATATCTTTGGTTATTTTATAAAAAAGCAACTTGAACAAATTCAAAGCAGAAGCTGTGTAATGCTTAGGGACAGGAATAAGGTATCTATGAACAGATCAGAAGTTTCCTAAACATTCATTTTATGATGTATATTTTATTAACTGTATTTTATTAAACACAAAAGGTGCAGAGAAAATTTCATTTTTTATTAAATGATAATGTTACAATACACTTAGTCTATTATCATTTAATACGTAAGGTTCTTGAACTCATGGGTATTCATCATTCTTAATACCTTTAATTGAAACTGCTGCAACCTGAAAATTACTACTACTTTTATTAGAAATATTGACCTTTCAAATATATTGCTAAAAATCCACACCTAGCAACTCAATTAAAGATGTCATAATCAATGTCTAAATTTCTAATAAAAGAATAGATGCTATTTGTTCTCATTTTAGTCTTCCATCCATAGGCACATGTAGAGAGGTTTAAAAAAAATATTCTAGAAGGTGGTGGCGTGCCTGGTTTGCCTAAAGCAATAAAATCACTCTGAAGAGATATAATTTTATTCGTATGCAATCAATAAATGGTGTGTCCTAGATTGCCAGCGAAGCTGAGTAGCCCTCATCAAAAGCAGAACCAGAGCTAATGTATACCTTTGGTCTACTATACTGATGGCTAACCTTTTTGTTGTTGGGTGCTAAAAATGTGAGTGCATGCACATAATAGCGTGCATGGGTTCAGGCACCCATAATGCAAAGCACAACCCACATGTACATGTTCACACATACACACCCATGCTCCCCGACCGTGCCCACCACACAGCTCCCCTCCAAGCTGAGCTTGGTATTTCCACCCGGGGACCAGGGAAGGCCATTTTTGTCCTCCTCAGTCTCCAGGAAAGCCTCAAATCATTTCCAAACCTCTGGTAGGCCCATTGGGCCTGTTTTTCACTCTCCCCAGACTCTGGAGGCTTTTCTGAAGCCTGGGGAGGGTGAAAACTGCCTCCCCCGGCCCTCTGTAAGGCTTAAAATCAGCTGGCCAGTGCGGGCATTCATGCCGGAGCTGACAGCTCGCATGCTGGCAGATATGGCTCTGCATTCCAGCTGTGGAATGCGTGTCATAGGTTCGTCATCACGGGTCTACTACATTGCATATACAAGACAAAGGAGAAAGGCAAACACTTTGGAAATTACAGTTCACTATGGAATCTTTTATATATACCCATCCATGTGACCTTAGTATTTATACCCTCATACTAGACCAGACCTGGTATATTTGACATATATTGGTGAACAGGGACAATTTGATTCTTCTACCTTTGCCATTCAAGATCATTGTCTCACAGGATAATTTAATAGCAGTAGTAGTAGACTTATATACCGCTTCATAGGCCTTTCAGGCCTCTCTAAGCGGTTTACAGAGAGTCAGCATATTGCCCCCAACAATCTGGGTCCTCATTTTACCCACCTCGGAAGGATGGAAGGCTGAGTCAACCCTGAGCCGGTGAGATTTGAACCGCTGACCTGCTGATCTAGCAGTAGCCTGCAGTGCTGCATTTAACCACTGCGCCACCTTGGCTCTATGGAAGTTCCATAAGAAGTTCCTGTCTATGGGGGGAGCAGCTCATAGGTTTCACCATCCAGATTAAATGTGTTTGGGTGGTACCTTTTACTATTGATCAGAACTACAGTATAGGTATCAACATCAGAAATATATACTGTGTGACTGGGCTTGAATTATGCAGTCTTGACCATCTATTTGACTTTTTAAAATATTTATTCCACCCTCAGCTCAGAAACTGCTGGCTCCATCATCTTATTCTATTGCAGAGCAGAAGCATTATAGAACACAAAAATTAATTCCTTGAAGAAAAAGAGAGAGTCAAGTATTATTTAATTTCACCTGCATATTTCACCAAGCATACGGTGTTAATAGCTTTTCAATTTAGAGTTGACATACTATTTTTTTCTTCAGATATCATAATTGTGATAGTTGAAAACAGGTGATAGTCTATCTGCATTATGACTAACATTCAATTAAGCACTTAAGGAAAATATGGCTCAAGTCATCAAATGTTTAATTAAAAAAAACTTTAGTTGTGAATAGCTTTGCTATTAAATGGCATTTTATGAAAAATATATGCACATTCTCTTAATTTCTTTTAAAAAAAATATCCATTATCTAGGAATTGTTTATTAATCCATTTATTTAGCAAGGTTTAATTATTATAGTCTCAAAGGATAAAAATAATCTGTGCCACTGAAATATTTGAATAGCACATCATTTCCACAAAGAGCAACACTGAAATATTTGAATAGCACGTCATTTCATAAAGAGCAACATGTAACTTCTGGGGCAGAGTCTCCTTTTCTTTTTCTCCAAATTATGCAGGCATGTCTAAAAAAGAGAAAAGAAAACAATACCAGGGAAAAGAAATAAAAAGCCTGTTGGGCAGACTTGGAAATAGCTCCATTTATTTTCAGACACAAAGCGTACTAAGCATATGCTAAGTAGAGAGACAAAAAGAGCTGGCAAGCCATTTAGCTGATCAATGATCAGCTCGCTTGGCTGGGAGGAAATTCTATTAAATTTATGGAAGTTTAGTTAAGTCTTTTGGTGTCTGCCTTATGGAATGAGTTTTCCTCTGAGATCTGAATGGTGCTCACCTTGACAATGTTTTGGAGGACAATAAGGCCCTGATTGTCCCAGGATAAGCTATCAAGTTTACAATTTTCTATGTAGACTGTTCATTTAAAAAAAAAAAAAACTAGTTCTTATACTGTGAACTATTCGGAGTCAGTCTAGAGCCGGGAGCACCTATATCACTTGGAATGTACGGTATATGGGTTAGATAGAGTCTAAGGACTGATAAAATACACACTTGTTTTAAGGATCTGTTGTTGTTGTTAGTTGCAAAGTCTTGTCTGACCCATTGCGACCCCATGGACAATGTTCCTCCAGGCCTTCCTGTCCTCTTCCATTATCTGGAGTCCATTTAAGCTCACACCTACTGCTTTGGTGACTCCATCCAGCCAATTCATTGTCTGTTGTCCCCTTTTTCTTTTGCCTTCAATTGTTCCCAGCATTAGGCTCTTCTTCAGTGAGTCTTTCCTTCTCATTAAGTGGCCAAAGTATTTGAGTTATATCTTCAGGATCTGGCCTTCTAAAGAGCAGTCAGGGTTGATCTCTTCTAGGACAGACCGGTTTGATCGACTTGCAGTCCAAGGGACTTGCAGGAGTCTTCTCCAGTACTGTAGTTCAAATGCCTCAATTCTTTGGTGCTCAACCTTTTTTATGGTCCAACTTTCACAGCCATACATTACAACTGGGAAAACCATAGCCATAACCATAGTTTTAAGGATTAAACAAGAGTTAATTCCTGCACCTTTCTGAATGTCCCGAAGTATCCCTCTCTTTGCACAGCCCATAGTTTTGTCCTTTTGAAGCACTGAGAATCTCAGCCTAGTGTCCCCATAGAGCCACCTTCTTGCAGGATGAAGAAATAAGAGAAGAAGGAGGATATATATTTGGTGTATATGCATCACAAGGACACGGTGGCTCAGTGGCCAAGACACTGAGGTTGTCAATCACAAAGGTTGGCAGTTTGATGGTTCAAATCCCTAGTGCAGCATAACAGAGTGAGCTCCCGTTACTTGTCCCAGCTTCTGCCAACCTAGCAGTTCAAAAGCATGTAAAAAATTCAAGTAGAAAAATAGGGACCACCTTTGGTGGGAAGGTACCAGTGTTCCGTGTGCCTTTGGCGTTTAGTCAAGCCAGCCACATGACCATGGATACATCTTTAGACAGCGCTGGCTCTTCAGCTTTGAAATGGAGTCAGGAATGGCTAGCACATATGTGCAAGGAGAACCTTTACCTTTACAACTACAGCATATATCAAATTCTTTATGTAGTTAAATAATCTATCCATATTGAAAAACCTTTCTTTTTCAAATCTTTAAGAGATTAAAAGATGGCTAGCACTAATGGTATTTTCTCATTTGGGTAATGAAACATCTGCAAGAAAACAACCAAGCTCAGAGAGCATCAAGGATCCCTCAGTGAAATTTGTAATTTACTTTAACCATGCAAACTTTCTCTCATTTCAAAAGATACATAATGTATCAATGTACATACTCAAAAAGTGACTTAGGCCAGGGACCATTTTATCACAGGAAGGAAATGCATGAACTAAGGAGTAAAATGGTTCCTTAAGTCTGGCAAGGCTTAAGACATCAAAATTTTCTCAAAGTGTAAATTTACAGGTCCACAAAGGATGTTGATAGCCAATAAATGCTGCATCCCTATTCTATCCGACGTGACAATTATTTGGAAGAGTTTAGCTTCTTTTTATTTGATACATAATAAGATATACTTGGATAAATAGACATCATTTCAGTAAAGAATATCTAAAATATACAAAGATGAACATATCAAATACAAGGATCTAAATACATTTCTTCTCTACTGTTTCCAGACATTTATGCATGATTTAATGTATTTGGGGTGAAGTGTTTGATGTCCAAGCCGAAAAGACCCCAATTATCCTATATCTTTTCAGTTATTCAGTTGTTTACAGCTCATTTTCTTTTCTATTTATTTCTCTGTTTATCTCTGTTTCTGTTTCTCTCTCTCTCTCTCTTGCAGTATTGTGTCCAGCAAATGAATTGCGCCTTGATTCAACTGGAGTGATTCTGAGCCCAGGCTACCCAGATAGCTATCCAAATCTTCAAATGTGTGCTTGGACCATTACAGTGGAAAAGGGTTACAATATCAGCCTTTACTTTGAATTCTTCCAGACTGAAAAAGAATTTGATATACTTGAGGTGTTTGATGGTAACTAAAGGATATTCAACTTTGAATGCATAATAGTTCTTTTAGCAAGCAATATTACATTATGCATTGTATCAGAAATAACACAGTGTGATTGTTGCATACAATTAATGAACATTTTCACATGCTATGAACAGATGGCTGCAATATATTTCATTATTCAAGTGATTATATATCCAACAAAAACATTTAACATTTCTCTAATTTTGGTCTTTCTTTTTCCCTCATATGTGTTCCCTGGGATCAAGGACCAAACAGTCATAGCCCATTGCTAATCTCCTTAAGTGGAGATTATACCTCCTCTCTCAATATAACAAGCACTGGCCATGAAGTATTTCTCCGATGGTCAGCAGACCATGGTACCAACAAAAAAGGTTTTAGGATAAGATACATAGGTAAGTCACCCCTTTTTTTCACTCTACTTCAAAAGAATCAATAAGGGAAACAACAAGCATATTGAGATGGAAGAGAAATGGAAGCTGGACAAAGACTATATAGAGAAGGGAGAAATAAAATCTTGGAAGATATGATTGTAAAATCCAACTAAATGCAAGTTCAGTTCTATTGTCAATATAACCAGGAAATTTGATGATCTTTCTTTCTTCTTTCTTTCTTTCTTTCTTCCTTTCTTTCTTCCTTTCTTTCTTTCTCTCTCTCTCTCTCTCTCACTCTCCCTTCCTTTCTACCTTCCTTTCTTCTTTTTCCTTTCTTTCTTTTTCCTTTCTTCTTCTTTCTTTCTTCTTTCTTTCTCTTTTTTTGTCTAGTTCAAAGTAGCCAACTACCAAATGAGCTCATAATAATTTGTCTGCCTTCAAGGAAGGTGAAAACAACATCTTAATCATAGCAGTTCTTTTTGGAACAGTATGCTTTCTTTAAACTTTTGCTTATTTGTGTTTATAAATGAAGGCAACCATGAAGCATATAATTCTGTTTAGGTTTCTTTAGATTTTGATTTCAGCTGAAGAAGAATCCACACCTTTACCTTGAATTTCACTTTAGACAAGATTTAGGTGGCAATTTTGAAGTGGAACAATGTCAACTACAAGTTGTGATATGGATTTTTAGGAGAAATACTATAGTGGTTCCATTCTAAATTCGAGATTTACATATGAACATGATGTTCATCAGTTGACAACAGTAAAATGCTGGTTCCTATAAACCAGTGTCATTTCTAAATTATCCTAAAAACCTTTAAATTATAAGCCAGTTTTTCTTCATTTTTTTCTCATCAGTAACCTCCTTATAAGAAGATGTGGATGTGAAAGACAGTCTGCTATGCAAAATTCCACCGGGGGGGGAGAGGGAGGGAGGGAGGGAGGGAGGGAGGGAGGGAGGGAGAGAGAGAGAGAGAGACAGAGAGAGACAGAGAGACAGAGAGAGAGACAGAGATACATTTATAGAAAATTAACAAGTCATTTCCATATTCCATATAATATGTTTTGTGGCTATATGTCCTCCCCTTCCTGACAAAGCATTCACATTCCTTTTATTCAGCCAGCATATATATGTCATGTTTCTTGATCTTTCTTCCGAATATTAAATTACCTTGAGCTCACGTTAAATTACAAATTATAATTAGAAATTTGTAAAATCTTCTAATGGAAAAATTAAACATGACAGTTAACAGAGTAAAAGTAGAATTATATTTGTAAGTACACACACACACACACACACACACACACACACACACACACACTGGGGAGAATTCATAATGTTGGTACTTGCGGGGCAAAAAGAACATATTCCTTTGGTTCTTATTTGTAAGATTTATTTCAATACTGATATTTGCAATATCCCTTTACACATGGGTGTAAGAACATTGAAAGTTGCAACATCCTGTTGACTGATTGGCAATTTCGTTTTACTATGTAGATCTCACTATCTGCACACCTGTCCTTCCATACATTACCGCATGATTCCCATTTCCCCAGAAGAGAAATGATGCCAGGGAAAAGATCCCCTGTAATATGAAACCCAGATAAATGGATTTATTTTCCTCTGTTAGGTAAACAGGGTGGTTTTGTTTTCCCACTGTTTGTAGCATCATTGCTAAAAAGCAATCACACATATAATTCCTGCAGACACCTGTCTGCTATTAAACAGTGCAATAATTAACATCCATAGAAGGAAGAAATGTAAGAATTTTTTTTTTTTTTTTTTGGTTCTGTTTTCAAGCTCTTTACTGCAGTACTCCAGAATCACCACCTCATGGTTTCATTGTAAGCCAGACCGGAGGGCAACTTAACAGCGTGGTTCGCTGGGCTTGTGACCGAGGATTCCGTCTTGTTGGGAAAAGCACTGCTGTGTGTAGAAAATCCCCCCTTGGATATTATGCATGGGATGTACCTGTACCGGCCTGTCAAGGTTAAGATTTTCATTACAAACTTACATTCTTATTGTTTGACTCTGATAATGTTAGCCCTTTGAAGTAGACCAGGCCAGAAAACAGAAATTACAAAAAAAAAAAAATACTAGAATGAAGACTAGCTATAAAAACAGAATTTTGAAAGCCTGGTGGATTTTCTTGTTCCTTTTTCCTCTTATACTCAGCAGAATCAAGGTGGGCTGATCTTGAGTTTTTTCTTCACTTCTTTCTTTATTGGGGAAAGGCTTAATTACTTTTTTTTTCAACACTATCTGTGCACACTTCTACAAAAGACAACCAACCCTTTTTATCCTAGTTCATGGACAGTCCTGCTTACTTTCCTTAAGATAGCACACAGCAGTCAGTTAAAGAGTACATGTATCTCCAGTTCATGAGATATAAATGGTTTGTTAGTTGCTTTCCAGTCACAATTAATAGTATGCATTGTTTCTAAATTGGGGCATCTATACATGGGCACATGAGGAGATCAAGTGGCAAAAGACTTGACATTATCCACTGGCATGCAAACTGTGATGCAAGTATGAAAAGGTTATTGTGACACCATAGTACCCATTTCTACATTTTGGCACCAATGGTGCTAATTGAAGATGACTGAGGTCAAAAATAAATGGAATCTTATGATCTTTATCATAGATCTTCATCCACTGGAGCTTACTCAGGCAATAAGCTACAACATAGAAATGATGGTATGAGACAAAGTAATCAGTTCTTATTCTTAAAGCACACTGGTAATCACCGAAGAGAACAGGTTTTTTTTTCCTTAATTATCATCAGTAGGAACTTTGTATGCACCAAAAGAGCTTATGAGATTTAATGCTCACCCTGGAATTTAATAAACACATTTCTGTTTCATCATCATTGGACATTACAGTATTGATGATTGAAGAAAGGGTCTTAACATGATGTCTTGTCTATGGAATGCTGTTCTATGAGACATGCTCACACTAGGACTTCAAACTTACTATTGTTAAGATCCTGGCCAGAACTTTTAACTTTTAACCTACATGTGGCTTAGGAATGGATTACCTGGGATGATGATGATGATGATGATGGTGGTGGTGGTGGTGGAACAATCAAGAAAGAAACAGAAGGTTTAATATTGCCTGCTCAAGAGCAAGCACTACAAACTAATGTGATGAAACTGAAGATACAAAAATCCACTGACAATCCAAACTACCAACTTTGCAATGACAAAGTCAAAACTTTCACATTTAATATGTGAATGCAGAAAAATTGCACAAATTGATTACAAAGCAAGATACGACTGACCTGCTAAATTAATCCACTGGTCATTATGTAAAAAATACAACTTACCTGTATCCAAAAAATCATGGGAACATAAAGTGGAAAAAGTTATCGAAAATGAGAAGGTGAAGATCTTATGGGACTTCCAAATACAGATGGATCATCATTTGGAACACAGATATCAGTGGAACAACTTGCCTCCAGAAGTTGTGAATGCTCCAACACTGGAAGTCTTTAAGAAGATGTTGGATAACCATTTGTCTGAAGTGGTGTAGGGCTTCTTGCCTAGGCAGGGGATTGGACTAGAAGACCTCTAAAGTCCCTTCCAACTCTGCTATTCTATTCTATCACAGTTGCGAAAACTGAAACATACAATTTATTGATATTGCAGAAGCAGGAGACACCAGAGTGAAAGAAAAAGAACTGGAAAAAAATCACAAAATATTGTGACCTGGCTATCTTAACAACACAGTTATGGATGAAACATATAACAATGATACCCATTGTCATCAGAGCACTTGGCACCATGTCCAAGAATTTTACAAAACACATAAAGAAATTGCAGCTTCCTGCAATAACACCAGGAGAACTGCAAAAAGCTGCGCTGCTTGGAACATCATATATTTTAAGAAGATACTTGGTTGAAACTTACAGTAGGATGCTGACAGCAACCCATATCAACCTTTATCACCAGTCAATGGTATTTGTGACAAATCTTTAAATGTTCACTTGGCTGAGTTTCATGCTTAATGAATACAAGAGATAATAATACTAATAATATCATTTATTGTCATTGTACATAACAAAATTGGTTTAGCCTCATCTTTTTTCCAAGAGTCAGTACTCCTCTAACTGAATTTAGCAGAATTGCTATGCTGCAGATTCCATCAGCCAAAGATTGGGAGGGAGTAGAAGATGCTGTGAACACTGCTCTGCGGAACATCTTCCCATTGGATATTAGAATGACCCCAAACCTCTAAACCATTTTTAAGGTCCTAAGAACTTAGCTATGTTTCCAAGTTTGTTTTTTATTGTTTAAAATGTTTTTAATGTTTTAATTGTAATTTTTTTTTTCTGAATTGTAAGCCATCCAGAGTCAAGGACTGAGATGGGCAGCTGTAGAAATGGAATAAATAAAATAATAAAGTAAAACTCATCCAGATAAATTGACGGTTGACTGACATTTAGAATGGCTGACATTCTAAATGTATCTCTTCCTGCATTTTCACTGCAGCCATATTCAGTGTAATACGCTTTTATGGCAATACTTAGTAGCAAAACAAGGAATATGTTTTCAATTACTTTAACTCAAAATTCAGAAGAGATTATGAATTTCAGATTATTGAAAGAAATGCAAATGCACTTTTCTTTTCTTTTCTTCAGTTACATTTTCCTATACCAAAACGTTATTCATTCTAAACATGCTGTCATGGTTATGATGTTTCTACATTTCTATCATCTTACCTGTTTAATTACTTTTTGAAATATATATTTTATGGCATTGAGAAGGAAGGAGAATTTCAGAGTGATTCTAAATAACATTTTTACAATGTTAATGAATGCACTTCGGCGGGGAGGGGGGGAAACCAGATGTAGCATTTGGAAACTTAGAGGTCTTTCATGGGTGGCTTGTAACCCTTGGATATCACATTGCTTTTTTGGTTTTAATATTATTATCTTAATTCTATTTTATGAGTTTCATTATTATGATTATTCTGTGAGTTTTATTATTTGGATATTAGCCACTCCGCATATTGAAGATAAGCAGAATATAAGCATTGATTAATTAATATTGAAATCTTTTTTATCAACCTAGCTTAAATACAAAGTACAATAACTTTTTAATTTGTTTTATTTTTGTTTTCATATTTGGTGCATGACTTTCATTTGTATCAAGTTGAAAATGAATTTTATATTCCTTTTTTCATTATCGCTATTATTACATTCACTTTAATGTAAAATCACAGCTGCCAGTTCTTTAGCTGATGTTGGCCTTCATAAGTTTCAAGTTATAACTCAAGAACCTCGGATGATGTAGGATCTGTATAATATATGTGTTAATCTAGTCAGAGTGGCCTTTTGTAATTGACACATGTAAATTTTCTCAATATGTAGATTTTCTAAGTGCTTCCAAGAATTTTTCAGTGGCACCCAATGTGGCAATAAGATTTGATTTTTAAATCTTGATACTTTCTTATCATCTCCAATTCTTTGTCTTTTATTCTACTATTCCCTAGTATTGTCACAAATTATCCACATTGTCTTCTTTTATTATTATACTTAGCTGCCCAATCGGCTAAATGTTTAGACTAGATTTGGCATTGTTATCCATCTATTAAGGACTTCCTATCTGGGATAAGCAGAAGCTGTTTGATGGTTTTAAAGGTTTTATTACAGGATGTAAGCTATTTAGCTGCCTTTTGTAATTGACTTATAGTGATTTTGTCAATGCCAATTGTGTTCAAGAGATGTTCCAATTTTTTGGCAATTATTTTATTATTATTAACTGCAGTATTATTTAATCACTAATGTTTTGCTTTGTATTGTTTAATATAATGTTTTAATTATTTAATATGATGTTTTCTAGGAGACCAGAATATTATTGTCATTCATAATATTAATGGCAGACAAATCTTAAATAATCCTAAATGAATTGGTGAAATGATTTCCAGATAATGCCATATAAAACAATGAGTATTTGCTGATGTTCGTCTCATGCAGCATTGTCTGGAAATCATTTCATTAGCATACACCTTCATGAAAACTATACTGAATATTACCAATCATATTATACCACTCATAATAGCAGTCATATTATTTTTAATGTGAATTTTCTTTAAATGCATTTTCCCACCAAAAGCATGAATATGTATTAATACACATTTACGGTTAACAGTTGCAATTTAGACATACAATATACAAGTGAATATGCACCTAGAAAAATGTGTGTAGAATGTTTACCCAATTTTATGCAAGCCATTTACTGGTGAAGGCATGATTTTCAGGATTTGAAATTTCCTGAGATCCATTTCTTAAAAGACAAAAGAGTTCCAAACAGAAGACCCCATTTAAATTTATTGAAATCAAGTTTCCTTGATTATATTGATTATTTATTTAAGTTTTATTGATTTATAAAAATAGCAAAATGCTCTACAAATACCTGTGTATTTGAAAACTTAAGGGCAATGTGGACAATGTGATTTTGCTAGATGAGCTGACTCTAAAATATATCTGTTTGACTTGGTTATGACTTGGTACTTCATGCATTGGGGGGTCAGTCTGTCCTAGTCCTATAAAGTTCTGTTCTGCTGACTAGTTCAGCTTTCCAGAACTATTTGAATGTTTTTTCCCCCCGTTCTAATTCTTGGAATCCTGAGTGGCAATACTAATATAAACAGTTGTCTGTGCCTACATATGTGAATCAATCCACAAATTAAACTGGCTAATTTTTAAAATCTATTTTTATCTTCCTGAATCTAAAGCAGGGGTCATCAATCTTTTGGACCTGAGGGACTACAAATTCATAATTTTAAATCTTGAGGACCACTAATATGATTTAAAAAAAAAGATAAATAGTATTTAGTGCAATATAAAAAAATGCAAATAATTTTTTCTGCAGACCACCAAAATTTTCTCGTGCACCATTAGTGATCTATGGACCACTGGTTGGTGACCACTGATCTAAAGGAAAGTAGCATTTGCCATGTACACTTCAAAAACTTTTTAGAAAAAAATGTTTTGAAACAAGGGGAAGCACAATGTATTTTTAAAACAGATGGATCTTTTTTTTTAGATTCACATGTAATCTAATCTGGAATCTGGAAAACAAATGTCTCTTTGAGTAATTGATGTATGAAAATAGCCATGTCTTTTATGCAATTCATTAATACAGCAGCATCCTATGGCAAACTCCTTTGGAAGTCAGAAAAAAAATGTTATGGCTTCAAGGAGGTGCTGTATTCATATTTTGCCATACCTCTTCCAAACAATGCTCAAAGCATGCATAGTTTTTGTACAAAGTTTGATCAATCATAGGGATTGGATTCCCTTTAATTCAATTAAAGGGATTTAATTAAAGGGAAATAACTCTTGACTTGGACATTTTATACAAAAGTTGTTTGAAACCTGACTAATAATAAGGATGCATGCAGCTGTTTCATTACCGAGCTAGGTAACATCATCAGTGCTAGAAGGGTGTGGGGTTTGCTCTCTGTTTATATACGGTACTAGTGGCATACCCTGTCAGTATTGATGGAGTGTTCTTGGTGGTTCCTTGATTAGACTGTTTGTCTGAGTTGGTAGTTATTTGATTGAGCTTTTATTTACTTCTTATATTTTGCTTAGTATTAATCTTGGTCCCAAAGGTGTTTTTTTCAAGAGGCAACTGGAATTTCTGATTTTTCTTTGAATACATTTTGCTTCTCATCTAAGAAGCTTCTCCAGCTCTGACTAGATGGTGGGGAATAGAACGATTTATACTCCTTGCAGACAGCTAGTCATTTGCATTCTTCTAGAAAGTTGTTGGGGCCACCTGGAGGTTTATCTGTGTCGTCAGGGTCACCTGAGTAGTGCAAATGGATGTGGATAACCATGACCAGGATGACTGAGAATCTACACAGACATGTTCGTCTTAGTGTTAATCTCTCCTTATTTGGGTATTGACTGCTGGTGAGGAGGTGTTTTGGTCTTTTTTTGTTTCCTTTTTGGCTTTTTGATTGTCTTTTGAAAGATGTATACACCGATGGTGCAACTGCTGATTTTAATCTTAGATTAACAGAAAGAGAACTCCCTTTTAGCAGAACTGCATAAATCAGTATGTCTTTGCATTGCTTTCCATTTGTCTTGTCACCACAATTATGATTAATATTTTCCAAAAGTAAGAGTGCTGAGTCTTGCCATTATTACAAGTAATCAGATGGCCTTTATGTTATCTTTGCCACCTGAAAATGACTATTTCATGAATAGCTACGTGAATTCAGTAAGATCAACATTTTAAACAATATGGATGGAACTTCAAACTGATGGTCCTGATCCTCTGAGCAGTATCCACTTCTGGAAAAAAGAGGTTGAGGAATGCTATAAATAACTCGGTATATGAGATTCTCAGTCTGTTTTTGCTACCATCGGCTGATGTAAAGATTTGCATGATTCTGAAGGAGGGGTGGCATTGACTCCTCCCCAACACTTTGGCATCCTAAGCCAATGCCAATTTGTCCTTAGGCTAAACTTGACCGTGATGCAATGTTATTTAAACATGTACGCTGCACATCATACAAAGTGAGAATTATTACTTAGGGTTGTAAAATAGGAGTAAGAGGCTAATAAAATATAGTGTCTCTTTCAACAGCTATTTTTACAAACACCAGATTGTTGGAAGCAGATGGATACTTATATGAACTCTTCCAAGGATGATTCTCTATGGGTTCTAGAATACTTTTAACAACTTCAAAATCAATAGTTCCCCTTTGTTTTAGTTTTATTGAACTAGTTTGTTTTATTGGACTTGGTTAGGAAATATGCACATACAAAGACACAGGGATTTTATTTTTACCCTCAGGAAAATCTCTAGCAAGTGTGTGTGTGTGGGGGGGGAATACTCCACACATACATATCGATTTCATTCCCCCTTACCAAAGGTATTATTTTTTTAAAAAACGTTTCTATTAAATAAACAAGCATCAGCAACAAGGAAGCATTATTTCAAAACTTGAACAAACATTCCCTTTTGTTTCTTTTTAGTGATATAAATTATTCTATCAATGCTGATTGGCAGGTATAAAATTCAAAGCTATGAAAGAGATGGGGAAGTGAATAGGCTGACCTTGGTCTTCAGTTTATATTGTTCGAGGCATCATATTTTTGAGTGAAATGAATAACGTTTCCGACAGAATGCTGAAAACCTTTATGAGAAACTACTTGAATGAAATGGTATCAAGGAATATTCTGCTAGTCTAACCCAGTAAGAAAATAGAGCAAATAATTTGCAAAAGAAAGTATGAGAAAAGAAATGTGTTATTCACCAAATGATTGCCCAGAGACCAGCAATGATGCTATGCATATACTTTTGAAATAGCTCTTTGTAATAAAAACAGCAAGCAGTTGAACATATCACCTGAAGCTTTTATGAGAGTGAAACGAGAGTCCTTCTAAAACATCATTATAGAAGCTGCTTCACTTTTCCTGTTCAGAAATAAAAAAAAAAATCATTCTTTCCAATCCCAATGCCTTTGTATTTTCTTCAGTTTTCAACTTCTGGAAGATTGTGTTGGCACTGAGGTGGTTTTCTTCTTTCAGTTTGGTCCCATTCTGCTCAAAATCCCAAAGTCGTTATGTCCTCAATCATATTTAGAAGAAGCCAACCCAACCTTTTGATGATTAAATAAATAATACTTGGTATATTGTTTAGTAAGAACAAATTTTCAACCTGAAATGAACAAAAAAATATCTAATAGAGTCAGAAAGACATGAAAGTACTTGAATCCTAAGAAGATAGAACTTAAGCCTATTCTACAGATTGGGAGTTTTTCTGGTTTCAGACACTGCAAAGGGGCAATGAATACTTCACCAAGTTTGATGACTTCAGGCACCAAAAACTAAGAAAGACATGCTGAGTTTCTTCTAAGCCTGGGGTGTCAAACTCACAGCGTCATGGCCGGCATCACATGCCGTATTGGGACTTTTTCCGCTGTTGCTAAACTGGCATGGGTGTTCTGACCTAGGCTTCCTGAGAGCATGAAGCAAACTACTTGACCTGACAAAAACCCATTTTCTTAATTTACTGTGAATTCTGCTGATTAATATCCAGCAAAGTCTTTCAAGGGAGAATTTACAGTCACAGAACTTATCTGGCTTGGAGAGCTGCCAGGCCTATATCTGCAAGACTTGGCAAGGAGCCTTGGAGAGTCATAAACCAATTAAGTGAACTAATTGTCTCCTGCAAACTCCACTCCCCTTCCGCTACTCTTTTATTTTCTCTGGGAGGGGCCATTCGTCGTCCACCTGTGGCTTTACTCCCAAGTCGACCCCTGTTGCTTAGCTGTTCCCTTTGTCTGGCAACTCTGTGCATGTACCCACTGGGAACAGACTCCAGTTGTTCATCTGCCTCACTGATGTTTGATTCTGAAGACAGCCAATAACTTGCATATGGATCTGGTCCCCTCTCTGCCTCCAACACAGAGCACTTTTCAGAGTCTTCCCCAGACTCCAGGACTGGCCCATGTTCCTCCCCAACCTCTTCATTGTCTGAATCTTCTGCCAGCTCTGCTGGCCACTGGCGGGTCACAACAATCTGCATGGCTAGTACATGACTCATCCGGCATATGACAGGCTCTGTTCTAAGCAGTTTTCTTTATTGTTCCTCATATGTAGACAAAATCTTGCCAAACAGATTACGTGTCAAGCAGATTACTTGCCTAATTAAAAATACTTTGAGAACCTTTGGGGGGGACATATACAGCACCCCCTCCTGGAATCCAGACTACATTCCACCACAGAAGAAACTCATTTGCAAGCACAGGTGGCTGTGAAAAAGGAAAAAGAAAGTCTGAATGATGCATTATTTGTAATGCTGCAATTCTGCCAAGCATTTTTAGTCATATTTTCATATCTGAATTAGAATATTAGAGATAATAAACATAGAAATAAAATTTTCTCATGTAGTCAAATTCTGAAAACTTGCTAATCCTTCCAAGCATCTTTAAGAATTTTAAGAAGTCTGAAATCATATTTTCATATTTGAATTACAGTTTTATTTCTGAATACTAAAATAATATACATAGAAATTGAATTTTCCAGTATAGTCAAATGACATTTTGCTTGCCTGTGTTAATGTTTCAGCTATTTCCTGTGGAATTCCAAAAGCTCCATTAAATGGTGGGATATTAACTACAGATTACTTAGTAGGCACGTACGTAACTTACTTTTGCAATGATGGGTACCGGCTATCCTCCAAGGAACTAACCACTGCATCCTGCCAGCCAGATGGCACATGGAGCAACCATAATAAAACACCTCGCTGTGTAGGTAAGCATAACCTAGAAAGGATTTCTTTGCTTTGTTGTTAAACAGTTAAAGATCATTACTAATATTTCACTTTCTAAATAATTATACATTTAAAGGGATTGTAGGTAATGAGTGAATCATCCTACAGACATAAGTGAGTGTATGCACAGGTAGTCCTCAACTTACAACCATTCATTTAGTGACTGTTGAAAGCTACAACATCACTGAAAAAAAGTGACTTATGAGCAGTCCTCATGCTAGTGTTGTTTGTTGTAGCATCTCTATGATTATGTGGTCGAATTTAGACTCAGGCAGTTACAGCATCCTGAGGTCACCTGATCATCATTTGCGACATTTCCAGGAGGCTTCTGACAAGCAGAGGCAAAGGGGGAAGCTGGATTTGATTAATGATCTGCTGATTCATTGAGCAACTGCAGTGATTTGCTTAATAGCTGTGGCAAAAAATGTCACAAAATTGGATGCAATTCACTTAGCAGCTGCCTTGCTTAGCAGTGGAAATTCTGGTCCCAATGATGGTCATAAGTCAAGGACTACCTGTATTCAAAGAATAACTTAATGAACAAAGAAAAATTTAATGAACGTGGCACACATATTATTGTAGGTTGTCATTTATTGCTCACTTAATGCCTGTCCTGTTTATCATAGCAATAGCAATAGCAGTTAGACTTATATACCGCTTTATAGGGCTTTCAGCCCTCTCTAAGCGGTTTACAGAGTCAGCATATTGCCCCCAACAATCCGGGTCCCCATTTTACCCACATCGGAAGGATGGAAGGCTGAGTCAACCTTGAGCCGGTGAGATTTAAACAGCCGAACTGCTGAACTGCAGTCAGCTGAAATAGCCTGCAGTGCTGCACTCTAACCACTGCGCCACCTCGGCTCATCATCATAATGACTGTCTTGTTTATCGTTTATCATCATTACCATGTCTCCCCTAGACCTTCTCTTCAGTACACTAGCCATGCCCAATTCCTACATACGATGAATGGTTGCAGGAACCGGGCGTGGCTAATCTAGTGAAGAGATATGATAGCAGTGTCATGTCTCTTGATATGGCAAGAGATATGATGGCAGTGTCCCAATATTTTAGAGAGTGAAATATTGAGAGGAGGGGGGTCAAGCTATTTTCCAAAATGCCTGAAGGCCAGACAAGGAATAATGGATGGAAACTGAACAAGGAGAGATTCAACTGGAAATCAGGAGAAATTTTCTGACAGCAAGAGCAATCAACCAATGGAACAGCTTGCCTTCAGAAGTTGTGGGAGCTTCATCACTGGAAACTTTGAAGAAGAGACTGGATGCCATTTGTCAGAAATGGTGTAGAGTCTGCTTGGGTGGTGGGTTCGATTAGATGACATACAAGGACCCTTCCAACTCTGTTAATCTGTGTCCTTTTAAAGTTACAGTAAGAACTACCTATAACAGACAACATTTCGGAGTTAAAAAAAGTCCAAAAAGTTTATTAGGAGATTCCCCCCCCCAAAAAAAAAGACATTCTCTGTAAAAGAGAAATCACAAAGCTGGCAGACTCTTTTCCAGCTAACAATTCTATGCAGCTGCATCTCATAAAATCTTTTGCTTTAAAAAAATACTGTTAGTCAAAAGAGATGGAATCAGACTTATTGTAGCCTGAACTCTGTGTAGTTTTGCCTTATACCAGCTATAATTCATATAAATTACATAGTTTTAAAGTTATCTTCCTATAACCACACACCTTGTTTAAAAAAAAAAACCAAAAACCAAAAACACCTTGTATAACTTAAGTACTAGGAACCTTTATAGTCACAAAATAAAGTATGACTTATTTTCCTGAACAGTTTAAGCACAGTATATATTTCTGTCCAAATTCTTTGGACACCTTTGACAATCCTTCATTAATAGTGATGAAGCTAAATGACATGATACATAGTTGAGGACCTTCTCATTTCAATAATGTGCTTGGGAAAATTGCTTGGTACCTACCGTTAGTCTTCCTACTGATGGTCTTTTTTTTTTTTTCAAGGCGACTAAAATTATAGATTTTAACTGTTTGATAATTTTTCAATCCTGGGAATGTTTGAAAATTATGATTCTTATATATTTTACATCATTTCATTGTAAAAGCTCTTCCAGGGTAATTATCAAATGTTTTTGGTTTTTTAAAAAAAATATTAGATTGGAGGTTTTTTCTTTGTTTTTGTTTTTTGTAAGCTACTAGAGAAGGCTTGTTTAATGAATCTATTGATTCATTTAATGAATTTATACATTCAAAATCATCATGATCAGACTGGAAATAAACAAACAGTGCTGGAGGGAGATACTATATACTTATCGAAAGCACAGAAAAAAAACAGAATCCTCCTTTGAATACAAAATGCATGTTTTATGCCCCAAACTTTAATAAGACAAGTCAAAACTTGTTCCATTTTCTTTTAATGAACAAAACAGAACTTTATTATTGCCAAAAGTTATGCATATGGTAATGAGGGTGCTAATGATGATTGAAAGAGTGTTCCATTTGTATTTTCAGAATAAGGGAATGTTGCTTATTTCATAAAGGAACAGACAAAATTCACTAAGTGTGTGGATGGTTTTGCTAGGCACAGACACATAGATACATGTACATATGCACACATCTACATCATCCATCCATTCTTTGTTTCTATATCTGGATGCCACCATTTGACATAGTGACAAGGAAGAACGGAAAATAGATAAAACAAAATAGCAAAATAGCTAATTGGGAAATTAAAATCAAAGTGAGTATAACAGAGAGAAAAGAAAGACCTTTGAGGTCTATTTAAGTCATGGGTCCTCAAAGTATAGCCCGTAGGATGCATGTGGCCCACCAAAGCCTTTAATCCAGCCCACGCAGGACCAAGAAGCTGCCCCACCCACATCGCCCCACCCACCCTTCGACTAAGCATAGGATTTACCTTTGCAAGCCCCATGGGCTGCAACTGAAAGATAAGGCCAACAATTTTGGCCTGCAGAGACGTTCTGGAAGTGGGGTAGGTAAAAAAATGGGGCACACAGACACCCCAGGGGCCAGTTTGGGCCAAAAAATGAGCCATTTTTGCCTGTTTTTGGTGTGCAGAATGCTTCTGGGGGTGGGGGAGGTGAAAAATGGGGTGCACAGAAACCTCAGGAGGCCAAAAATTGCCAAAAATGGCTCATTTTTCACCTCCCCTGCCTCTAGAAGATAGATAGAGTAAGATAGATAGACACAGAGTGAGAGAGACAGAGGGAGAGTAGGAGATACAGAAAGGGAGAGAGAGCGAGAGAAAGAGAGACAGAGATTTCTCAAGCTCCTTGGGGCTGAGAAAAATTGCTGCAATACTGAGTTTCCTGAAGTGGACCACTAAACTCCTAAACAACTGAAAAAACAATCTAGTAAAAAGAAAAAGCAACCAAAAAAGCAACATGCAAACAAAAGCAAATAAAACACCACCAGGAGCAAAACAAATTAAAGTTGAATTTGTGTGCATTGTTCAATGGACTTTTAAATTGGCCACACTCACCTAGTCACATGACCTCGCCATGCCCACCCAGTCACATTACTATCTAGCCACACCCACCCAGCCGGTCTGGGCCCCCCCAACAGTCTGAGGGACCATGAATTGGCTCCCTGTTTAAAAAGTTTGAGGACCTCTGATTTAAGCCATTTGCTGCAGAACTTGCCATAATAGTGCACCAAAAGCTGTGAAAATGTCCACATGTGGAACATCGTCATTAAGGCAATTAAGACAATAACACGTACTGAGGAAAAAAGCCTTTTACTTAGAAAAGATACGTTGTGTAAATTATTGGAGGTGAGCCTTCTTTTAGAGTCTAAGTGGATGTGTTTTTTTTTTAAAAAAATGGCAAAGTACTGTTATTATTTTCAGTATTGAATACAATCCAGATAGATATAAACACAGTAGAAATAAGGTGTAATTACAATTGCAAAGTTTTGTCACTTGTTTGTGCAATCTGGTTTTCCATCCTATAGCCAAGGATAGTGTTAGGAGGGAAAAAGCTCTCTTATTAGTTATGACATATATTCATTTTCTGATGGAAAGAGTAATTATGGATAGATCCTAGTGATACGATTCTGCTGATGTTAATAATTTAGCAGTCAAAAGTTAAATCTTGAATTCTCATTTTAAAATATGAATCTCCTGCTTCAAGATGTACGATAATCATTTGAATTCCAGACATGTT
Source organism: Thamnophis sirtalis (assembly GCF_051295495.1). Taxonomy (NCBI): domain Eukaryota; kingdom Metazoa; phylum Chordata; class Lepidosauria; order Squamata; family Natricidae; genus Thamnophis; species Thamnophis sirtalis. The sequence continues at coordinate 118,709,161 of NW_028261382.1, forward strand.
TATATAAGATACATATTCCTGATCAAATAAATAAACATGTTTAAACTCTAATATGTGATCCACTAATTAGTTATTTTGAGCAATGAAACAAACATTCTCCGTAGCCAAAAAAATGTTAAACTGAAACAAAACCAAAATTAGCTACAATCTACAGATTACTATGCAACGGTTTAATTTATGAACTAAGATTAAGTTTCATATCCTAATACATAGACCGATATCAAGGATTGACAGTGTGAAGCTCTCAAAATATATTCTTTTTTCCCCTCTTTCTTTTTCAAGTTGTTACCTGCCCAAGCATTAATTCATTTACCCTGGAACATGGAAGGTGGCGAATAGTGAATGGTTCTCACTACGAGTACAAAACAAAAGTAGTTTTTAGCTGTGATCCTGGCTACCATGGATTGGGACCAGAATCCATTGAATGCCTTGCTAATGGAACTTGGAGCTGGAGAAACGAGAGGCCATACTGCCAAAGTAAGTATTCTACTATTAGTTGTTCATATTCAAATCCAAAATACATCCTCGCCAGCAATCAACATCCAGATAGGCAGAGATGAACACCAAAAAGAATACTAGACCAACAACTAAGAAGAACAGGTAGACCTCAATCTACAACTGTTCATTTAGTGGCACCAAAAAAGGGATTTATGAACGTTTTTCATACTTATGACCGTTGCAGCATCCCATGGTCACCTGATCACAAACCAGACACTTTGCAACTGACTTTTATTTTTAAGGCTTGCAATGTCCTGGAGTCATGTGATCACCTTTTTGACCTTCTGATAAGCAAAGTCAAAGGGGCTACTAACTTAACAACTGCAGTGACTCACTTAACAACTGTGGCAAGGAAGGTTGTAAAATGGGGCAAAATTCACTTAACAACTGTCTTAACAACATAAATGTTGGCTTAGTTGTGGTCAGAAGTCAAAGACTATAAACAATACCCCAGTTAAGGAACTTCCGACTCAGACAAACAAGCTAACTGTAAATAACAGCCCAATCAAGGAACCCCTAAAAACCCTCGCAGAAACACTGTCTGCTAGTATATCAATAGAGGGTAAATCCCATTCCCTTCCCTCACTGATGATGTTATCTAGTTTGGTAGTGAAATGTCTGCAAGAAAACAGCCAACCTCAAAGAACACCAAGGACCTCACCATTCAATTCTGAACTACAAATATTATCATCTGGTGGTATCATTCATATTCAACTAGCTCCAGGATCTTATTCATCCTTATATTCAATAGGCATTTATTTCCAACATCCTTGTGTCCGTTTTGAAGACCAGCAAACTGAATCTTAGAATCCTTTGTCAATAGGAAAGATTTTTCATATGAGGATAATAAACCTATTATTCTCATCCAAGCATTACTGCTGGGGGAAAAAATTCCATGGACTGTATCAATAAAACTTTTAACTACACAATATCCTTGAAGCCTCCATAAAGTCAACATAATCATTTGATGCTCATGGCTTTAAAATGAAGTACATTCACCACTTTCATTCTCTGTAGTTTTCAGAATCAGATCTATCAGTAATCACAAAATCAATTTTATTCCATTGCACAGTATCATTTTCTGTCACTTTAGCTACAGACTGTTTAAAATACACTTCCAATTAAAGATTCTTTTTCAAATGGGTCTTATCCTAGCCAGTCCTAAAGGTTTTAACATTTTTATTGTCACTGCTGTTTTTTTAAAAAAAATATTTTTAATTTATTTTACTGTTGGAGAGTGCAACATAATATTGCAAATATGTATATTTCTTCTTTTCAGTTATTTCCTGTGGAGAACTTCCTACACCTCCAAATGGGAATAAAATTGGGACTCAGATTACATATGGCTCGACTGCTATATTTACTTGTGACCTAGGATTCATGCTGGTGGGCTCAGTGGTAAGAGAATGTCTCTCTTCTGGATTATGGAGTGGAACTGAAACGAGATGCTTAGGTAAGGAAACACACTGGATATATTTGTTTTGAAAACAAATTGCATATATTTTAGTATCTCATGTAATTCTGAGGGGCTGTCTCTTGCTGGTCACATCTACCCAACTCATCAGAGCAGGGTGGCAGGGAATGTTGTCGGTCCCATCCCCGAGGGAGATACACCTGGTGGGACCCATAAAAAGGGTCTTCCCTCTCTCTCTGGAACGTCATCCTCCCAGAGTTTAGAATGGCGCCCACTCTAATACTCTTCCAGAAGGCACTGAAAACTTGGTTCTGCCAGCAGGCCTGGGAACCGAGAGCAGGATGGAGCCCATTAAATGGGTCATGTGATCTGCTGTCCCCGGGGTAGGAGGTGGGAGGTGGGAGATGGGAGATGATTTTGTTACATGTGTATATTAATTTATTTGATTCTTTGTGTTAGTTTTTATTGTTTTAAATGTGGTCTTTTATTCTGTAAGCCGCCTTGACTCACCATGGACGAATAGGCGGCAATATAAATTAAATTAATTAATTAATTAATAAACTTCCTTATAAAAATTGTTTGAATATTTTTTTCAAGGCATTTGTTTCCATTCCATTGGTGAGTCTCTCAGGTTTGTGAACATGTGACAGATGAATCAACCTCATTGAGTGATTATGCTATCATGAATTAAAGTTAAACTACACCATCCATTTAAAGCAAAATCATTATCATAGAGCATTTACAGGTTCCCAGAGACCAAGCTGCAATTCCTTTAGATCAAGAGTGCGTTTTTTTAAAAAAAAATATCATTAATTTTTATTTATTTATACTGTATATTTTGAGGGAAAAGCCCACTTTCTTCACTGGGCATTATTTTCTAAATCAGTTTCACAACAATGGTTTGGCAATGTTTAATTTAAAAATTACCCAGGACTTAAGACTCTTGACTGTTGCTAAATGACGTACCTAGTTTATGTTTTAATCGGCAGTGCTTTGACTTTTCTATGCAAACACAAAATATGAATCATCTTAAATCCTTTTAAATAGTCACCTGAAGTTGAAATAAAGTGGTTATACTCAGGGGTCGGCTTCAAAATTTTTAGCAAGGGGTTCTTTACCTGGTTGCTGGGTGGGCATGGCTATGGTGGCCTAGTCAGCTTCTTGCACCATGGCAGGAGGGGGGCATTTTTACCCTCCCTGGACTCTGGAGGCTTTCCTTGAGCCTCCAAGAAGGTTAAAATGGCTTCCCCAGGCTCCAGAGACCATTTGGAGGCCAGAAACGGGCCTGTTTCTGGCCTTCCCAAACTTCCAGGAGGCCCATTTTTTTCACCCTCTCTGAGCCTCCCTGCTCACCCTGCACTTACCTGCATCCAAAATGGGCTGCGTGGGGACTCCTGGGAGGGGCATGGTGGGATGGGCGGTGCCAGCCAGATGAGATTTGGGGGTTTTCTGAACTGCACAGAATCTTAGCTAGAGGTTCTCCTGAACCCCTGCGAACCCCCAGCAGCTCATCCCTGGTTATACTTCTTAGGTGATATTACTTTTTCTAGATTGTGTTAAAGACTAAATATCAGTTCCTGATTACCTGTTGGTTTCATGTAGGATTTATTTATTTATAATGATGATATGGAAGTGTTTGTCATTGTTTTCTTCCCAATCTTGTTCATTGCTGTGATATTGTCTGGAAAACATCGTATCATTCAGTCCTGATCCTGCTTTGCTTACCCAACTAGACAAGGTCAGATGGATGCCTCTTTCCCGTAAAGAGAACATTCCACTACTTGAATAAATCTTAAAGGTTACCTTCCTTATTCCTTTAACAGACTTGTTTAATTACCTCCTAAGGAAGTATTTTATGTAGGAAGATAAACAGGATGCAAAACACAGTGGATATATTTAGTTATTGAGAGAGAGAGAGGGGGGGGGAGGGAGGGAGGGAGGGAGGGAGAGAGAGAGGGAGGGAGAGAGAGAGAACGAACTTAGAGAGCTACAGAGAAGTTCCCTGAAGACGGGCTCCAGCACGAGTCCAAAACCCCAGAAGACAAAACCTCTGGTTCTGTTGACTGACTCAGATTGGTTCCTGCAACATTTAGTTATTTGTCTTAAATGTTTTAACTTTTGGGAGGTGGGGGAGGGGGAAGCTAAGTGGAACCATTCTATATACCGAATGTCTTTCTGTTGAAATGTTATCAAAAAAGACAGTAATTGTGCTATATAAAAGCTAAGAGCCGAGATGGCCCAGTGGTTAGAGTGCAGTACTGCAGGCTACTTCAGCTGACTGCTAGCTGCAGTTCAGCAGTTCAAATCTCATTGACTTAAGGTTGACTTAGCCTTCCATCCCTCCGAGGGGGATAAAATGAGGAGCCAGATTGTTGGGGGCTATATGCTGACTCTGTAAACCACTTAGAGAGGGCTGTAAAGGCACTATGAAACGATATATGTCTAAGTGCTAAGCGCTATTGCTATTGCTTAATCTTGGACAATGTTGGCTTCCTATTTTATATCCATACATAACACACACACATACAAAATCCACACACTTTTAAATCTATAAATATCCCTCAGCGACTCGGTTAGAAGAAACAACATTATTCAGAAGATAGAAAAAAAGTAAGGAATGGTAAGCTGGAAAGATTAAAGGCATTGGATAAGAAAAGGAAACAGTTGAAATAATTTATAGCAAATCCAATCCCTGTACAGTACAAGTTTATCATTGAAATATTTTCTTTCTTCTATGAGGTCCATACACCAGTCCATGCAATCCTTTTTATTCTTTAGATTTTTCACCTCTGCCTTTTTCAGGTTTTCAACATTTCCATGATTCTTTCCAAACATCACATTATTTTTTTGTCCCTTCCGATCACTATTAGCTCATACTGTATATTTGTTTTGCAATTCTGTCTCCACTTATCCTGTATGACCAAAGCACCTTCAACTTAGAGTTTTCATATTGCTTGTTCACATTTGCTGTTCAGACATCATTCACGGAGCATCTATCCACTCCTGATGCTTTGATGCCTACTTTACTCAACTTCATTTGATGTTTCTCCTGACATACCCCACTCTCATATAGTAAAGTGGTCAGAAGCATCCTCTTACGTACAGCTTGTTGGAGCTTATTCTGACAAATATTGATTCCTCACAAAAGATTGCATATTGCCGACATTTACCCAGCTTTAAAATTTCTTCAGCCCTTTTGCCATTTTTCCCCCTGTAAACAAGCTACCATCTAAGGTACACAAATGGATTGGTTTGCTCTAGTTTTTTGTTAAATTTTATGTAACTTGCAATCATTCATCCCATTTTGCCTGTCAAATACAACTACCTTGGCCTTTGATACCTTAATTTTCAGATCAATATTCTTCTTTCACTCGTACACTCTTCTGTAAGTCATTTTGGTTCTCAGACAACATCATCTGAATACAAATTTGTACATATACTCACATCCGTAACAATGTTCCTGCCAGAATGTCCAAGCCCAATTTTCCAAATTACACTGTATTTCCTTCTTTATTCATATCTAATGTGATTGCAAGCATTCTTGATCTAATTACTCTTTTAAACCATTTTTTCTGAGGATTCCAGTTATTCTTGTACATTTTTTACCTCCTCCATGTACCACACTGATACCATCCAGCAAGCAGCCTTCAACATATGCAAAACATGCCATAATTCTATTTACATTACAGGTAGTCTACAATTTGGTGACATGCTGGCTCACTGGCTAAGATGCTGAACTTGTCAATCAGTAAGCTCGGCAGTTTGGCACCACATAATGGAGTGAGCTCCCGTTACTTGTCCCAGCTTCTGCCAACCTAGCAGTTTGAAAGCATGTAAAAATGCAAGTAGAAAAATAGGAACCACCCTTGATGGGAAGGTAACAGCATTCTGTGCACCTTTGCCATTTAGTCATGCCAGCCACATGACCACAGAGATGTCTTTGGACAGCGCTGGCTCTTCGGCTTTGAAATGGAGATGAACACACCCCGCTAGAGCCAGAAAAGACTAGCACATACGTGCAAGGGGAACCTGTACCTTTACCTAGTCTACAGTTTAGCTACACAATTGTGTCAAGAATTTATGTTACTATGCAAGGCAGTTATTGAATGAGTCATGCCCAATTTTATGACCTTTTTTGTAAAGGTTGTTAAGTGAACCATGTGGTTGTTAAGTGAATCCTGCTTTCCACTTAGACTTTACTTGTCAGAACATGCGGGGAATGTGGCAAATGGTTGATCACATAAGCCTGGACACTGCAACTGTCATAAATATGTAAAATTATAATCATGTGATCGTGGGGAATGCTGTGTTGGTCATAAGTGCAAGGACTGGTTGTAATTCAGTGCCATTGTAACTTTGAGTGGTTGCTTAAATGAATTATTGTACAAGGATTACGTGTGTTATACTCTTTCTCTAAATTAAGAAACATACATATTTTTTCATACATTTCTGAAGAGCTGATATGTCTCCAAGGCTCCCTGTCTAGGATAAACTCATTATTTCCCAAACTTCGTTGCTTGTCAGTAGTTATACTCTTTATCAATTTGAATTCTGCCCAATAGTTTCCCCGAGTACATCTAACAACCTAATTCCCTTGTAGTTTTGCTTTTCATTCTTCTGCCTTTTCCATCGCTATAGAGGAAGAGTAACATAATTCTTCCAATGCCTGAGGCAGAGATCCATTGTTGGCACATGAAAAATGTATACACAAAGGATATTTGCATGTTCTCCTTTTGAACATTCAACACCTACAGTTTTATTGTTCTGCCCCATTCTGGGGTGTGTGTGTGTGTGTGTGTGTCTCTAGGTGTGTGCATATGCATAAACCTGTGTCTTTTAGTCAGTTTTTGACTCCTGTGGACTATCGAGACAAGTCCTTTGCAAAATTTTGGAAATAGTTTGCCATTGCCTTCTTCCAGGGACTAAGAGAATTGGACTGGCACAAGATTACACAGCCAGATTTGTGGCTAAAGTGGGAATAGAACATTGTCCTAGTTACTAACCTGATTTTTTAAACCTTTACACCAAAAGGAATCTCTCGCTTTTATTCCCTTACGAACTTACAATTTCTAAAGTCTTCCTCTAGCATTTATTAACTTGACTTTTGAATAATATATCTTTTTAAAAAATCAGTTAACTCTGCAGGGATTTCATTGTTTAGCTTCTTAATCCACTCCCCAAACAATTTTTTATTTCATCAAAATTGTTCTCATTTTCTCGCTCTTTTAATCTTTAGTATTCCTTGCTCTTTCTGGTGATATTCTTTGCACTTAACTTTTTTCCTTGCCTATACATTATGCATTATATTTCTTTCAACCTCGGTTTTTTTTCAGCTTAATTCTCTTAAATGCATTTTTCCTCAGCCACGTTTCCACATTTGTTCTGTAAATCATTCTTTTTCATTCTTTCCACTACTGTAACTCCATATACTATTATGCTATACTGTAATATAATTTTTTTAACTCTATTCCATGAAGTTTCCACATCCTTTCCTTAACATATGTGTCCCATTCATCCTTTTAGGACAATCTATCTTCTAATCCTTAAAAAAAACGCATCAGCCATTATTTTTCTACCTACAATTCTTTTCATTTCTTTGACTTCATTTTTCCCCTCAAACTTTCTTAATGATATATCTCATTCAGCATTAGTCATCACAGATGCACCCTTCACCAAGGGTGAAATCCAGCTGGTTCTGAAATTTTGAGTAGTTCGGAGAACTGGTAGCGGAAATTTTGAGTAGTTTGAAGAACCAGCATATGCCACATCTGGCTGGCCCCAGAGTGGGGTGGGAATGGAGATTTTGCAGTATCCTTCTCCTGCCACACCCACCAAGACACACCCATCAAGCCACACCACACCCACCAAGCCATGTCAACCGAACCGGTAGTAAAAAAAATAAATTAATTTCACCACTGCCCTTCACTAATTTTATCAAGCTTTCATCATGAACAGTCAAACCATTCATGCTTTTAGATTTATATAAATTCCTTTGCTATATGTTTGTAAATAAATTAATGTCTAAGCCACATATTCAGAATGAAAAGACTTATTTCTAAAGAGATCTCCACAAGCCACAATTCTCATCAGATGGCAGGATGGATAGTTGATTGATGATAGATAGATAGATAGATAGATAGATAGATAGATAGATAGATAGATAGATAGATTCTCATAATTCATTGTCATTATTGTTACCATACATTGCAATGTACATGTAGTCCTCGACCTACGAATACAATTGAGCCTAATTTTTTTGTTGCTAAGCAAGACAGTTGATACGTGAATTTTGTCCCATTTTATGACTTTTCTTGCCACAGTTGTTAACTAAATCACTGCAGTTGTTAAGTTAGTAACACAGTTGTTAAGTAAATCTGGCTTTCCCATTGATTTGCTTGTCAGAAAGTCACAAAAGGAAATTATGTGACCTGGGGACAGAGTAACGGTCATAAATATGAGTCAGTTGCCAACAATCTAAATTTTAATCATGTGACTAAGGGGATGCTGCAATGCTCCTAAGTGTGAAAAACTGTCATAAGTCACTTTTCTCAATGGTGTAAGTTCAAATAGTCACTAAATGAACAGTTGTAACTCGAAACTACTATACCTATCACTAATCAATGGATTCCTGCTTCCATATGCACCCCCTCCCCAAAATAAGACATTCATATGTCTTTCTGACATACATTTTAGTTCTTTCTTTCAGTAGTAACTATGCACGTTGACTTTAATTCAGGTGACATGTTAATACCACTTTATAATGCCTTGGTAAAGCCACACTTGGAATACTGCATCCAGTTTTGGTTGCCACAATGTAAAAAAGATGTGGAGACTCTAGAAAGAGTTCAGAGAAGAGCAACGAAGATGATTAGGGGACTAGAGGCTAAAACATATGAAGAACAGTTGCAGGAATTTGATATGTCTAGTTTAATGAAAAGAAGGACTAGGAGAGACATGATAGCAGTGTTCTGACAGCTCAAGGGCTGCCACAAAGAAGAGGGAGTCAAGCTATTCTCCAAAACTGAGGGTAGAACAAGAAGCAGTGGGTGGAAACTAATCAAGGAGAGAAGCAACTTATAACTAAGGAGAAATTTCCTGACAGTTACCATGTTTTCCCCAAAATAAGACAGGGTCTTATTTACTTTTGACCCTTGAAATAAGCACTTGGCCTTATTTGGGGGGAGGGCTTATTATTTTTGAGGTGCAGGAGGCAGTGAGCATGGTCACCTCATGACTGCTGCTGTGTTGCAATATTTTCAGGGACGGCTTATTTTGGGGGAGGGCTTATTTTAGCATAAGTCCAATTGGGCTTATTATTCGGGGAGGTCTTATTTTCAGGGAAACAGGGTAGAACAATTAATCAATGAAACAACTTGCCTCCAGAAGTTGTGAATGCTCCAAAACGGGAAGTTTTTAAGAAGATGTTGGATAACCATTTGTCTGAAGTGTAGGCTTTCTTGCCTAAGCAGGGGGTTGGACTAGAAGACCTCCAAGATCCCTTCCAACTCTTCTATTCTATTCTATTCTATTCTATTCTATTCTATTCTATTCTATTCTATTCTATTCTAATGCATTTATTTGTCAACATCACTCCTCAAGAACAGACTAGCTTCATTCGGACCTATTACATATTTTTCCTTCCTCCTAGTTTCACAAACATGCAACACATCTATTTTTCTGTCGTTTCATTTCATTTCATTTGTGAAATTACGTTCCTTTTGGAGTTACCCTTTTTGCATACCAGGAAACAATCTTGATGATGCCCTTCTACTTAGAGATATATTGATTGAAGGAGCAGTGTCTAAGTGGGGGAGGAGGAGAAGTGGGGAGGAAAATACCAATTTGTCAGTAAACTGAGGCTATTTCTCTATCACAATTCTCAGATAAAATTCTTAAAATGTAATCAGAATCTTGCCGAGAAAGATTACCTTTTCAGGTTTATCTTTTCATGTATCTTTTTTTCTGCATTATGCAGTAGGAAAGTTGAGATTAACCAGGGAATCATGAAAATATGAAGAATCTGCCAGGCCTTGTAATTATAATTATGGAATTTATGGCTAATACACAAGATAAAATCAGCTGCTATTGTTAAAGAAACCATATTAATGTGTACTTTTGTATGGGTTGCCAGGGTGCTATTAATGCTATATATGTATTTAACTTGTATAATAATACTTCCCTTGAGTATTGTCGATTTTTGTCAAAATCTTGTCAATTTCTTTACAAAAAGAAGAAAACACGAGGGGCAATAGGGTGAAATGAATAAGGTGTTTGACTGGTACTGTGATGAGCCAGTATTTACTCCATCTTCAGCCATGGAAATTAATTGGGTGATATAGGGTACTCACAGTTGTTCAGGCCACCCTATTTCAGTGGCCTATTGTTGTGAAGAAAAATAGGAAGGAGTAGTACATATGCTATTTTGAACTCCTGAATGAAATGTGGAATATAATTCTAATATACAAATTAAATAATGAGAGGCCTGCTAAGCCAAAAACGGGGGTGGGAGTCCGTTTTTGCTCCCAGAAGGCTTCCCTGAGGCCTGCTAGGCCAAAAATGGGATGTGGGGGTGCTGAAAAAGAAAGAAGGAAAAAAGAGAGAGAGAGAAACAGAAGAGAGAAAGAAAAAAGGGAGAAAAATAGAGAAAGAAAGAAAAAGAAAGGGAAGGAGGGAGGAAAGGAAAAAGGAGAGGAAGGAAGGACTACAAACCTGGCACCAGATGCAGCTTCAGAGGATAATCCAAGGCTGGGAGGGACTTGGAGGTCATCTAGTCCAACCCTGCTCCAGTAGGACATTGTTAAATGAGTTTCTGTCTTTTAATTCTCCAGTTACATGGCTACATAGTCACATGACCCACACCAAGCCACGCCCACCAAGCCACACCCACAGAACCGATAGTAAAAAAAAATAGATTTCAGCACTGATTAGGCGCATGAGAAGTTACAGAAGTACCACACCATGAATGAGGAACTACAGAGAGTGTGGAAAGTAATAGGAAAAGTAGTACCAGCTCAGTACTTCTAAACTCCAAGAGGTTCAGTAGTTCCTTGGAATAACATCAGAAATCTCGGTCCAGAACAGTGCAGTACTAAGAATAAGTAAAATCCTGTGTAGACCCATCAAATTCCCAGATCTCTTGTAGAGAACCCAAGATTGAAAAAGGCACCGTCTGTAGCTTTGAGAAGGTTGGGCTTTTTCTTGGTATTTTGATGCTTTTTCCTGTCTCTTCTTTTTCAGAAACACACACATAAAAATCTGTATGTCCAAGAAAGGTTACCCTTCCCCCCTTCCCCGCACAAACACAACACCTTTCTGCTAGATTGTGTGTCAGACCTGGAAGCCGTCTTTTACCTTTGGGACTTAAGCCACATTTTCTATTGTGGGAAAATGGGAGGCGGGAGAGAGTGTGGGTGATTATAGTCATAATAATATTCTTTCTCAGAAAATCAAGGCCATCATGCCCTGCATCTGCGGTGAGGTGACTGGGAAGCATCTCCAGTTTTGGATGCTGCCTGATTGGATCATGTGGTGGACATGTGGATGCAGGAACTTGGTCTTTCATTTGGGTGTGGAACACCTGGAAGCTTTCAGATTCGGATTTTCCCAGATGTGCCAATATGACATCTCTCATTAAATGGAACTTTGAGAAAACTAAAGTCTTGGAGTTTTCTTTCATTAGGGGTGTTACCTGGAACACTGACATAGCAGCTTTGTTGCTGCTTCCTGCTCTCCAGTTATCGCAACAAAATTATCACAGCTTTCTGCAATACATCACTTTTTAAAACTATAGTTTTTTTTAAAACTATAGTACCCAGAAGAGGTCTCAGTGGGGTTGAGATTGAATCAATGAATTGAAGTGGATTCTGACCAGAACTTGAGAAAAGTTTTTTTTTTCTCTTTTCCTAAAGAAGTAATCAAAAGTGTTTCTTTGTTATGGACAATAGTTGAATAACTTTTTCATATTTTTAAAAAAGCTCCTTTAAATTTTAGGCCTCATTTTTAGGCATACATTGCAATGGGGTAAGAATTATGTAAATAGAAAAGAAAATCATCAAAAGAAAGTTGGGAACAAGGGGGCTAAAGATGCTTTTTTTCTAGAGTCAACTGGGCTTTCTGATTTTTCTTTGAAGACGTTTTGGTTCTCATCCAAGAAGCTTCTTCCTCTCTAAAGAAGGCAGGAGAATTCTTTAGGGGACTAAACATTTAGTGTGACTAAAAAAACCATACAAGTTTTAGTAGGCTTTTACTGTAGTGGGTGTTCTCATGTTCTTGTCATGGTCAAAGAGACATCTTTCCACTCTTTATCATAGACATCATTGAAAGAAGAACTTGAAGTACTTGAAGTGGCTGGGGATTTGCTCCCACTCATTGAAAAGAAAGGGAATTAAACAACCCACTCTGGGATGGTTACGTGTAAAGAGTTACCAATTATCTGTAATATTATCATTGTTAAAATCCCTGTGCATCCTCTTGTTCACAGCATAATGAAACAGCCATTCTCGAAGATGAGGTGGGGGGATAGAGTGGTTTCCTTGGAGATGAAATTGACTGTAAATTAGAGCTCTCACATATCGAAAATTGCATTATTTTATTTCCACAATTCATATATCATTTTCTTCCAAAGGAGGGCTGTGCCCTAATGCGTGTTAGCACTTAGCCAATGAAGAGAATTGAGGTTTGTGTGTCTGTGGAAATGAATTTTCTCACGCTATAGGTGTAATATTGCAGTTTCATCTTTAGTGTAGGTGTATTAACTTGAGTTTGTGAGTGAAGGAGTTGAGCCAACAGTTAAGCTTTTATTGTTATTTTTAACAAATATCGACAGCCATTTCTAATACATTTAACTATAAGTGGCTGGAAAGGTGGGTAAATGACCTCTCCCTACACACACACACACACACACACACACACACACACTTAAGAATACAGTTAAAATTCATGAAGGATAAGCATACTACTCCTGGCACAATTAATTTGGAGATAGGTTTGCTTTTCCCACTTAAGATAGAAATGAAGTTTCCAACAGGAATGGCAATAAAGAGCTTCATATATTTTGCTCCTTAATCCAATTTTGGAGTAATACAATAGTTAAAACATTTATCACTGGTTCAGCAAAGTAGGATTAATTGACATTACATGTGACCAAGGAAGATGTGGAGATATAGGGTCTGAATTATTTGTGGGAAAACTTGTTTTTTGCCAGTTCTGTGCTATTATGATAAAAATGCTTCAGAGAGATTGTGAAGAAATAGCCATCTAGTTGACTTTTCACAGATAGCTGTTTATTTCAAGGTTACTCAGTAGCATTGAAATCTAACAGTTCAACCATTTTCTTGACTCTTACAATATTTATTCAATGAAGACATAAGTTGCATGGGATAAAAGGTAAAATATGAAATATATTATCCGAATAGCAAATACAAAAGAGTAATATTAATCATATTGGTAGAAGAGGAAGAATGGTGTCCCCATTTTTAACTAATGTTGCATCCATATTTGTGCTTTATTTTAGCGGGTCATTGTGGAATTCCAGATCTTATCGTTAATGGTCAAGTGATCGGTGAAAATTATGGATATAGAGACACTGTTGTATATCAGTGCAGCCCTGGCTTTAGGCTCATTGGTTCTTCTGTACGGATCTGCCAGCAAGATCACAACTGGTCTGGTCAGCTTCCATCCTGTGTGCGTAAGTAACACAACAGAGGTTATCATGTGTTTTATGATATCTGGTTTTTCTAAGATGATGAAAGAGATAAAGCTGGAAGAAGAGCTAACAGTTAGGATTTTCTTGTTCAGATAAGTTGGGGCTAGGAAGGACCAGTCTGGAGACAGATTCTCCTGGAGAAAATCTATTCATGCAGTTGCTAAGAGTGGACATTGGCACATAATAAATCAATAATGCCAAGAATTCATAGCCAGAAGCATAGGATCGCAGCACATTTGTATCTACAGTGCTTGGAAAAAGCAGTGCTACACTGAAAGACCCCCCCCAAAAAAACCCCCACCTTAATTTATAATTGTACAGGATATTATTTTACATATTTTATTGATTAAAATTTAGTTTTATAATGAAATCCTATTAAAATACCATATTATATATTGCTATAATTTAGAAGTACAAATCTTCTTGTATCGTTCAATTCAGTATTTATTTTCCTGAAAAATAAATAAAATGGAAAATAAATATAGTCACAATGATATAGCCATTAGAATTTGATGTTCAGGTTTCAACATGTGAAAGTGTCAGTAATAGTGAATAGCATTCATATCAATAGGTTATCACCACCTATTGGTTTTTTCTTTCTTTCTTCAACATATCATTGATGTCAGTTGCGTAGTCGTGTCTGACCCATCGCGACCCTATGGACAATGTTCCTCCAGGCCTTCCTGTCCTCTGCCATCCCCCGGAGTCCATTTAAGCTCACCCCAACTGCTTCAGTGACTCCATCCAGCCACCTCATTCTCTGTCATCCCCTTCTTCTTTTGCCCTCAATCTTTCCCAGCATTAGGGTCTTCTCCAGTGACTCCTGCCTTCTCGTTATGCGGCCAAAATATTTGAGTTTCATCTTCAGGATCTGGCCTTCTAAAGAGCAGTCAGTGTTGATCTCTAGGACTGACCAGTTTGATTGCTTTGCAGTCCAAGGGATTCGCAGGAATCTTCTCCAGCACCATATTTCAAAGGCCTCAATTCTTTGGCCTCAGCCTTTCTTATGGTCCATGAATTTAACCAATCATTAGATTCATTAAACATTATCTTATGGAGTTTACGACATATGAAACAAAATATATGTTGTAAATAAAACTTAACCTTTCTTTTCTGGGATATTTTCCAACCTGCGGCATTAGTTGATATATTTTTAAATTGACTTTTAGGATATATTTAATTTAAATATATTAGTGATCCCTAGTATTTCTGGACTGTAAAGAAAATATAAAAGGATTATTTACTTTTTTGCAGATCAGTAGGGAGAGAACAAACTTAATTTATAAAAATAAAATCTGCAACAAAATATTCTGTTATCCCAGTCACCTTACTCTTTCTTCTGTCAGTTTTAGCTTTTGTATGATTCAGTATTCAGCATTCTGAAATATAGGGTACACTTACAAGTTAGACCATTAATGATTTGGATGTGTACACTGACAACACCATTGTTTTCTCATGCAACACTTTCTCCTTTCTGCGTAGAATCACCTGTGTAGTCTCCAAAATATCTCACAAAGTAAGAGATTAATATTGTTAGCTATGTAGTCTAATTATAACACTATTCCTTCTTTTTTTTTCTTCTTCTGATATTAGCTGTCAGTTGCGGTCATCCAGGGAGCCCGATTTATGGACGAACAAGTGGGAATGGTTTCAATTTCAATGATGTTGTGACATTCTCTTGTAACACTGGCTATGTTATGCAAGGACCAACAAAAGCCCAGTGTCAGGCAAATAGGCAGTGGAGTCAACCACCACCTATATGCAAAGGTAAGGGTTGAGGAAAGTTTGATAGATGAGATATGTCAAAGATAGTATTTTTTTTAATGAAAGGGGTGGGGACTTTAATGCTAGGGACTATGCTATTAATATTCCAGTTAGGCAACATCAAATGGAATAGTACTTTGGATATTTTTATTCTTAGTCTTCTGTTCAAATTGTTTTTAATTTACAGAAATGTCTGCAGCTAATGTTCAAAATGCTAGCTATGATCCATCCTTCGTACTCTCTGAGCTTATTTGTTTTCTTACAGATGTTTCATTACCCAAACTGGGTAACATCATGTGTGCATAGTGCACTGATAATGTTATATAATTTGGATAATCAAATGTCTTCAATAAACAGCTTAGCTCAGAGAGCATCAAGAAACCCTCATTTCAACCCAGAGCTACAACTATTTTCCTCTATCCATTTAATGCACCATTGGCACAATCGTATTTGATTAATGTATGCAGATAGTCCTCAATTTATGACCGTATTTGTGTCCACCATTTTAACTTACTTGTTAAGTAGCTCACCATCTTTTGTATCAGGCATTTTTTTTGCAACAACAAGGAAATAAGTGCAGTTTGCTAACAAAAATATTGTACACAGCCACATAACCATCACAAATGGCTGTAAATGCAGGTGGGATACCAAGCACCCACAATCCACTCATGTGACCATGGAAGAGGTGGCCTTCAGAACTTCCAATCTGGGTCATAAGTCTTTTTTTTCTCCAAAACTATCATAACTTCAAATGGTTATTATGCAATTAGTTGTAAGTTGAGGACTACCTGTAGTTGGAAAACTATCAGGAAATCCAAGGTCATATGCTATAAAATAAAAATATCACAGCATATTGTCCCTGTATTATTGTCAAAAGAACATTATGGACATATTTATGGAATCGCTTATATTTAAGGAACTTTTTATTGGTAACCTACTTTTGTAGAAGTATTTTGTGTGCAGGTAACAGACTTTCCACAATAAATGAAGCATGAAACAATGCATAAAACCATGTCCAATGTACTCTGAATTTGTTTTTCTTAATATGCTTGTCGTCTTTTTCACATTTTTTTTGTGTGTTTGTTTGGAGCTACACAAATTCTGTAGTTTGGGGCGGTGAGTGCCTCCACGTGTGTACTGGACCCGTGCCCCTCCTGGCTGGTTGCGAACAGCAGGGAGGTGACACGGCTGGATCCAGGCGATAGTTACTGCCTCCCTTCGGGAGGGCTTCTTTCCCCCTCTATTAAAGACAGCGGTGGTGAGACCCCTCCTGAAGAAGCCATCTCTAGATCCAGCCATCTTAAATAACTATCGTCCAGTCTCCAACCTTCCCTTTGTTGGGAAGGTTGTCGAGAAAGTGATGGCCTCTCAGCTCCGGTGGTCCTTGGATGAAACCGATTATCTAGATCCCTTTCAGTCTGGATTCAGGCCTGGCTACAGCACGGAAACTGCTTTGGTCGCACTGAGCCAGGGACGGGGGTCATGCCTCCGTCCTAGTGTTTCTTGACCTCTCAGCGGCCTTCGATACCATGGACTATGGTATCCTTCTGCGGCGGTTGCGAGAGGTGGGGGTGGGAGGCACCGTTCTTCGGTGGTTCTCCTCCTACTTCTCAGACAGATCGCAGTCGGTGTTGGTTGGAGGACAGAGGTCAACCCCTAGGCCCCTGAAATACGGGGTGCCACAGGGTTCAGTCCTGTCCCCCCTCCTGTTTAACATCTACATGAAGCTGCTGGGTGAGATCATTTGGCGGCACAGGATAAAATATCACCAGTATGCGGACGATACACAGTTGTATCTGTCCGCCCAGTGACAACTCAGTGAAGCTGTTGATGTGATGTATCAGTTCCTGGAGGCTGTTAGGGTCTGGATGGGGGTAAACAAGCTTGCACTCAATCCTGACAAGACTGAGTGGCTTGTGTGTTTCCCTCCCAATAATTGGCTAAGTATTCCATCTCTCAGGCTGGGGGGTGAAATTCTACGCCCCTCAGACAGGGTTCGCAATTTGGGAGTCCTCCTGGATCCACAGCTGACTTTAGAACATCATCTGTCGGCTGTGACCAGGGGGGCATTTGCCCAGGTTCACCTGGTGCACCAATTGCGTCCCTACCTGAACTGGGAGGCTCTTGCAACAGTCACTCACGCCCTTGTGACCTCAAGATTGGACTACTGCAATGCACTCTACATGGAGCAGCCCCTGAAGACCATTCGGCGACTTCAGCTTGTCCAGAATGCAGCCGCGCGATCGATCGTGGGTGCACCCCAGTACACCCACGTTACACCTATCCTCCATGAGCTGCACTGGCTGCCTATTGGTCTCCGGATACGCTTCAAGGTGCTAGTCGTCACTTATAAAGCCCTTCATGGTATTGGACCTGGGTACTTGAGAGACCGCCTGCTGCCAATTACCTCCCAAAGACCCATCAGATCCCACAGATTAGGCCTCCTCCGGATTCCATCTACCGGCCAATGTCGATTGGCGACCACCCGGAGGAGGGCCTTCTCTGTGGCTGCTCCAGCCCTTTGGAATGAACTCCCCGCGGAGATCCGGACCCTCACCTCCCTTCAGGCTTTCCGTAAAGCCGTTAAAACCTGGCTGTTCCGACAGGCCTGGGGTTGATGAGTTCCCTTCCCCGCTCGAATTGTGTGACTGTTGATTGTTTTTAAATTTTCTCTGTATCCTGTTTGTTGTTTTTGCCTTGTCTGTATCACCCCCTCCCCTGGGTTTGTTAGCCGCCCTGAGTCCCTCCGGGAATAGGGCAGCATATAAATGAAATAAACCTACTATAACCTAACCTAGATGTTCTCTTTTAAAAAAACTTTGCATCTTCTGATAATTTAACATTAACACATTACTTGGAAAAGATAAATGATTTGAAGGGGGTCACTGAACATTAATTTATAATAGTTTAAGCTTTATTTTTCTAAAGTTCAAAGTTAATGTGTGTATTGATTGCAGTTTCTTTTTGAAAAGCTGTAACATCCAGGAAATTTCATTTGTTTTAAAAGGGGAAAGTGAAACAAATGAGTTGCTTTAAAAACAACAGCTTACAGTATATCCATTTTCTTTCAAACCAGTTCTTGAACATCCTGAGAAATAAATTACTTAGTGTAAAAATTAATCAAAACTGTCTGTTGGCGGCTAGTTAACTTCTTAAATAACTTCAAGGGAGCAAGTCCTTATATGAAAAGTTAAGCTAACCTATTCCCTAATAGTAGGAAATAAAGAAAGTGGGGGGGGGGAGCCAGAGCAGTAATCACACTATGAAAACCATTCAGGAAATGTGTAAAAAGTAATTTTTAAAAATCCATACTGAAGTGTGTTGTATTGCCACTTACCTTTTATTTAGCATTCCAGCAATTCTTACTGTTGAGTTATGTTTTTACTTTATGTAATGCATTGTGTTATTTTCTTAGATGTAAACTTCATATGTTGCTCATAATTATATTTCTTTATTTTATTATTTTTATTCTGGTTTGTGTATGTCTGTGTTATGTTCTAAAGTTTGAGTAGGTGGCTTTTTTCTTTCAGTTTTCTGAAATTGGTGTAGGGTTTCCTGCTTAAGCAGGGGATTGGACTGGAAGACCTCCAAGATCCCTTCCAATTCTGTTGTTCTGTTCTGTTCTGTTCTGTTCTATTCATCTAACCTGCAACTCTGAAATTTTCTGAGACTCCTTATTGACCAAGTTCTAAACTCACATAATAAGACTTAACTTTTCAAATCAGTCAAGTTGGGATAAGTGCTGGTATATTTCTCCCACTAAAGGACACTTCTTTCTCACCCAATGCTTTAATCATCAGAGCAGCAAACACCAATGCTATTTATTTATTTATTTCCTATGGTGCTGTGATGAAAATTAGTTAAAAATGAGAAACTGCCCTTAACTTAAACGATTTCTCCATATAGAATGATGATGATAGGGAGGAGAAACATGTTTAATGCATGCTTTATAGCTGATGTGATGGATATGGCTGCCACGGAGAAAGCGTAAGACTGTGAAGTTCAGAGTTTGAAATTACTTAGCTGCACCGCTGGTTAGCATGATAGAAATTATTGAATGTGTCTGGGCCGATCTAGCAAGATATACTGTTGTGCAGACCAAGAACACTAGGTATGCTCAATAAGTTGCCTAATTATTTTTGACAAGACAGATAATGACTATAAAATGTAATTTTCATTCAGGGCAATATTTTGCAGGTGCTGCAATCTTTTATATTAGCTTTAGGAAGTTTGTCCAAAGAGCTCCTTATTAAATATTATATACGAAGATTATGCAATTATGTGGTTACCTATAAGCAAGATGTGTATGCTTACTTACAAGAAAGCATTTTCATTAATAGTATTTCTCTCCTAATGGATGTGAATTGGAAATAAAGGTAACTCATTTTTAAAAAGGAATGTGGATATTAAAAAGTACTGCTGTACTTCAGTATTAATTATGTAGGGTTACAGAGACAGAGACAGTAGCATTAGGTTTTATTCATATAAAATCATCACTCATTACAGAATACATACATTATAGAATGTATATGTACAGAATACAATGCATACATTTTTCAAGTTTTTTAGTAAACAAAAAATGCATTAAAACACACCGTTTTTATGTTCAAGCATTAATTAATGTTACCTTTACACAACTTTGATATTATTTTCTAATGTGAAATATACAGGCCATGTCAATTTCTGTTATTGCTCTTGTTTAGTGGTCAACTGTTCGGATCCAGGAATCCCTGGAAATTCTATAAGAGAAAGCAAAATAGAACATGGAAATTTTACCTACGGTACAGTTGTTTTTTATGACTGCAGTCCAGGATATTTTTTATTTGGGTCTTCAATTTTAGTCTGTCAGCCGAATGGACACTGGGATAAACATCTGCCAGAATGTATTAGTAAGTATTTTAAAATATTGGTACTTATAACTAAAAATTTGCATGAAGAACAATATTAAACACTTGTATTTAAAGAGCTTCACAGCTGTTATCCAGTTGCAATTGTTAGAAAAGGTAAGGTAAGTCAGTGTCTGAAATAATATGGACTATTGGGATAACCAATTAAATATGAGTTTATAGTGTGCAGTGGCAACCAAAAAACTAATGCAATCCTAAATTGCATTAACAGAGGGATACAGTTAAGATCAAGTGAGATACTAATACCACTCTATATAGCCTTAGTAAGATCACACCTAGAATACTTTATTCAGTTTTGGTCACCACACTATAAAGAAGATGCTGAGACTCTAGAAAGAGCGCAGAGAAGAGAGAAAAAAAGATGATTAGGGATCTGGATGCTAAAACATAGGAAGAACGGTTACAGGAACTGGACATTGCTAGTCTAGTGAAGAGAAGGACCAGGGAAAACATGATAGGGGCTGCCACAGAGAGAAGGGGGTCAACCTGTTTTCCAAAGCACCTGAAGGCCAGAGAAGGAATAATGTATGGACTCTGATTGAGGAGAGTTTCAACCTAGAAATAAGGAGAACTTTTCTGACAGTAAGAACAATCAACTAATGGAACAGGCTGCCTTCGGAGATTGTTGGAGCTTCAACATTGGAGGATTAAGGTCTCCTGCTTGGGTGAGGCGTTGGGCTAGATAACCTACAAGATCCCTTCCTACTCTTCTTCAATTGAAGCTTCTTAGATGAGAAGCGAAATGTCTTCAAAGAAAAAACAAAATACAATTGCCTTTTGAAAAAGCAATCTTTGGGACAACCAGGACCTGGATAACTGAGAATCTTCATAGACAGTAGAATTTCTTCTTTGTTTTTTTTTAGGTGGTTTTTCCTATGTGGAAAACAGTATGATTTTCTGACTGAAATTATCCCAGTTCAGTCCTCTGAGATTTCTCTGATGTCTAAGATGTCAATGTGTAATCATCTTTTCATATGCTGAAATTTCCTATGTTCATGTATTTATTTTATTTACCTGTAAAGCCCTCATCGATCTACCAGAAATGTTTCACATTACCATGGTAACCTTGTCTTTACTACTTCAGATTTTCTTTTTTCTACCTGGCAACATCAATAATCATATGCCCCAAAGGCTTTAAACTATATGCATCGTAAAGACCATTAGTACTCCTCAGCTCTTCTTCAGTAGCTTGATGAAGACCATCTTACCTGAGGGACCCATTATCTGGCTCTATATCATCAATCACTTTAGAGTGCCTCTTCATGTGTTTTTTCTGGATATAAAAAAAGGAAGGAGTGGTTTACCAGTGTTGTGATTCGTCAACTGCCCACAGAGATGGCAGATGAGTCAGAGGAATCAGAGGAGATGGAGGGGGTGCCTGAGTTACCAGCAGAGCCAGTGAAAGGGTCTGAGGAACAGAAGGTCTCTGTTGAAGAGCAGGGTCCATCTACTCACAGTCAGGTGGAGAGACAGCTGTTTTCAGGACCTGAGAAGAACAAGGGGTGAGGCCTTGTCCCAGATGTGTGAATGCGTAGAGAAGGGCAGAGGGGAGAGCAATGCAGGACTAAGGGCCAGCTAACCAGGAAAAGAAGGAGACTTTAACAACATCCTCCCTGGCTGGCATATAAGGAGGAAGAGTGCAGGAGGCATGGGTGTCAGATACATCCATTCATGCTCCATAAGAGTTCCCTCCAGTGGTTTCCTTGACAGGATTTCCTTGCCACTAACCAGGTTGGTCAGGACTCTTTGTATTGGGATTTAAGTGCTGATTGAGGCTTCCTGCAGGGAACTCAGAAACTGTTACAGCTAGTGAATCACCTATGGATGTGTGACCTGGAGCATTGTCAGTGAATGCTGTGAATTCCTGCCTTCCTAAGTAAAAAGGGGGATTTTCCTCATGAGTAGGCTGTTGAGTGGGGCTCGTGAAGGCTGCGTCAGAACAACTATTGTCTTTCTTCTACGGAGAATAAAATGAAGTCTCCATCCCCCATTGTCACTAAAATTCATATCTTTTTCTGACATCTTCCTACATAGCACTTGCCTGCTCGCTTTAGTGGAGCAGCTAAAGTGGCCTTCACATTTTGGGTGACCTTGCTGAGGGTCACCAGCTCTCTTTGTTCATCCTTCTCAGAAACCCCCTTTTGCCATTATTTGAGAGGGTTGACTGACTTTCACTCTGCAAAATGAAAAGGAGGATGACCTTGTGGGGGAAAAGTGGAAAATGAATTATTATTCCAAAGTAATTGACCTTAGCTGGAAAACCAACTCTTGTCTAGATTAGCACTTTACAAGAAGAATTGATCGGGCTGACCAGCCAGCTGTTTTCAGGGAGGTAGATTTGATTTCTAAAAGGCCATCATACTATTGATCTTGATCTTTGCATAGATATTTGTCATTTCTAGGTTCATTCAAAAGCAATTTTATAACAGTTCTTTTTAAAACTGAATTTTCAGGGTAATATTTCTCACAAAGCACATCTCTTGACTCCTAGGATTTATTCAAACTGACCTTTCCATTTCTTAACTGCTCTATTTTCAGAGTCAGAACAGGAGAAGATATCCTTTAATGTCCAAGTCTAAGACCAAAATCTAATGTTTTCTGTATGATCACAATATTATCTCAAAAGGGGATGCTCTATAACAAGAAACTATTATTCCAGTACTTGCTATAAATTCAGATAAGTCTACATAATGGATGTCAAACTGGATTTCTTTGAGGGCCAGATCAGCATTGTATTCTCCTCCATGGACTGGCTTGGGAGGGAGTTAGACAGGACAAATGCCTCCTGCAGCACCCTGGTGACCAAAACAGGGAGGACACATGAAGCCCCCTCTGCTCCGTTCTCAGCCTGCACAGCCTCCTGCAGTACTTTGCCAGCCAAAACAGGGCAGGAGGGCTGCGTGCCCCCCCCTGCCCCATTTTGGTTGCCAGAGGCACCATGGGCCAATCCTTTGCTATTTCCAGGTTGGCCCTGTGGGCCAGATTTAAGCACATTGCATGCCAAATCCAGCCCGCTGGCCTTGAATTTGGCACCTCTGGTGTACCTGTTTCTTTGTTTATTTATAAAAGGGTTGAAATATAATGAACTAATGAACACATACACACACACACACACACACAGAGAGAGAGAGAGAGAGAGAGAGAGAGAGAGAGAGAGAGAGAATAGGTATAGGTTAGTTAATACATTGGTAATAATGAAGAACAATTTTCTCTATGAATTATATGAAAAACAAAGCTATAAGTTCAGCTTCATCATAATATTTTATTGATCACTGGTAAAACATATTGATGCTGTGTTGGCATAGTGAAGAATTTAGTTGGCTGATTATAACATAATTTTTATCTCCAATATTTATGTATCGTAGTGATTGACTGCGGTCATCCTGGCATTCCTCCAAATGCGATCCTTTCTGGAGAGAAATACACATTTGGATCTACTGTTCATTATTCTTGTTCAGGAAGGAGATCTTTAATAGGCCAGGCATCCAGGACATGTCAACTAAATGGACACTGGAGTGGAACAATGCCTCATTGCTCAGGTACCACTTTTAAAGTATGTGAATGTGCTTTTGAAACCATCCAATACAGCTTTCTATTTGGCTGCTCTTGTTTCCTTTTCAAGACTTCAAAAGCAGACCACATTTAAATCACAAACAACTGTAATCAAAGATAAGTTTCAGATTAGGTGCCCTCATTCACATATGGACTAGAAGGGAAGTGGTAGATTTCAAACAACATTTAGTGTAATAGGGAAATAGTAAATAGAATAGAAAGATTGAAAAGTAGGTAAGGCATTTGTATATTCTCTTCTTTTTGCATATTCCTGGGAAGGAGGTTATATTTCATATGGGTAATTTGTGCATCACTATTGCCTTACCCTTGATTTGCTTTTGTCCAATTTGGAAAATAATTGCTGCATGCCAAAAGTCTTCATCCACATAATATCTGTTTCTAATGAACTTATATAGGGATAGTTTCTGGAGAAGATTTTTCACAACTATCTCTAATTCATGGCATATTAGAGAACTAAAATTCCACAAAGGTATCAATACAGCTTTCAAATAAATAGAAATATATAGTTAGATTATAGTATAGATAGCAAGCAAGCACAGCTGTGCTTTTGTTGTATTGTTTAAAATTGTAATCACATCAGAACCATAACACATAACCTGAAGTAGGTTGAATGTCTTACCATTTTTCCTTAAACAAGTGTGTTGTGACAGTTTTAATTGTATAAATTATTGTTGTAAACTGTTAAACATCTCTGGCAAGTTCAGTTGTATATAGAAGTTATAGTATTATATATTAGCTACATCTTTAAAGTTAATGTTTTGGTGTTTAGGTTGCCCAACACTTTGGCTGTTCTGGTAAAGTCTTACCGGAGTTGAAATTCATACAGCACATATTTAGCGATTTGTGAATGTGCCTGTATCTGTGTGTTGTTTACCTTGTTTTTGGTAAATTTATCAGAAAGTTACAGAGGTGGATATGTTAGCTTAAAACAAATGCATCTGTTAATGTCAAACAGATAACAGAATAATAACCAAGTTGTGTTGTAGTTAAACAAAAAACTATTAAATGACATATTCACATAAGTTGAGGACTTGTGTACACCTTTATAAACAAGAAAGCACAAATCAGTTTCTGTGGATTAACTCCCACGTGGAAATTATGATTTTTGATCCTGAGAATGTACATCTTCTATAGTAAGGTAGCAGGTTTAATAATTGTCTTGTGGCAAATCTGTGTAATCAAGAATTCCTAACATGCTTTGTTATTGTATCCTATTCTTTAATCACACAATAGGAGAGAAGAAGATCATACAATGGACCTTATTTCTATGTAATCTAATAATATTAGAAGGATTGCCTATATATGATTATTTGCTAAAGGGCATATACATGTGTAGATATAATATCTTCTCATATTCCATATGTAACTAGAAAAGTAGGAATATATTTCACCTTATTTTGCAATGCTTGTAATAAACTTACAAGCTTGAAGCTCCAGAAAGTTCGACAACTATTTTTCTTGTAATGCGTATCACATTTTACTCTTGGTAAGCTGCATTTTTATTACAATAATTTGGACACTGATTTTTGCTTCAGTGTAATTTAACCTGAAGATACTGTAATTTGACTCTAAAGTAGACAAGCCACTGACCAGATATAACTCATATTCTACATTGAACTGGACAGCTTCTTTAAAAAAAATACCATGGAAATAAAGCATTGGTTTTATTTTGTTTTGATTGTTTGTTTGTTTTTAAAAATCAAGAACATTAAATAAGGTACTTGAAATTTCTATGGTCTTGACTGAGTACTGTATGTTCCAAATTGAGAAAGTCAGTGTACAATTACCAAGTCTGGAATGGACACCTTTTTTTTTTGGTAGCCTTTTATTTTTGTACTGATTATGAATTGATTCCTCTTGTTTCAGGTTCCTATAGCAGGACCAATACAATATAACCCTAAGTATTCTACCCGAAATGATATTTTTTTCTTCCAGGTGACACAGCAGGGACTTGTGGGGATCCAGGAATCCCAGGCCATGGTTCTAGGGAACAAACTAATTTTAGAACTAAAAGTGTTGTACAGTTCTCTTGTGAGCTTGGTTACATCCTTCATGGATCAGAAGAAAGAACTTGTTTGGCAAATGGAAGTTGGACAGGAAGGCAACCAGAATGTAAAGGTAAATTATTTTCATAACTATTGGTTTTAAAATTGCTACATGAGTGTTTATAAAACAAAGTGTTATAATAAAGTCATTATGTATCTGAAATCTATTAGCTGCTTATATTATCCTTCATGACCCTAATACAGTCAGGTATAGTTTTGATGACCTAAAATTTATATATATTTGTGTGTGTGTGTGTATGTGTGTGTGTGTATGTATGTATGTATATATACACACATACATACATACATACATACATACATATATGTGTATATATATATATGTACACAAAACACACATCACACACACACACACACTGAGTGAATCAAATCCTACGATAACTTCCAACAGTTTCAGTCCAGAATGGGACAACTCACCACAACTGACTGGTCACACCTAACCGGCCACAGGACAAATCGTCGCAGGACAATTCAATGTGGCATTAGCCAAGAGAGTGACAGGTTCATTTGGAGCAAGCCTGGTCTTGCTTTTAAGTTTGAACCTTCTCAGGTTAGAATTCCTTGAGGCTGGGATGAGCTGCAATTCTACTTCTCCCTCTCTTGGGTTATACTGTGTTGAATTGTCCCACGGCAAGTTGTACACCTGTTTCAGTCATATACATATTCAGTGACTTATCTGTCCTACATCCTACTCATGGTCATTTAGGAGAAGAAAAGGAAATCAGATGATGAAAGGTGCATTATGAGGCACCCTTCAGTATTTGCATGCAACATCATGATTCAAGTTCAGAGGACAGGGTTTATATAATTTTGTCATTTTGGATTCATGAAGTTAAGTAGGACTGCTTACTTAATGCAGCCTAGGCAAGCCAAAAAGTTGGACACCTGTGACTTATAGCATTGCAAACAGTTGTACTCATGTGTTTTCCAAGGATCATATCTGTAGTGGAATTTTTAAAAATCCTACCTTACTTTTTGAATATGGTCACAACTCTATGATATCCTTGTGCTCTCTGAGCTAAGTTGATGGTCTTCTAAACTGCTACACAATATACAGAGTATACATCCTAGGAAAAAGTAAAAAAAAAAAAAAACCAGTAGTGTTCCGATATTTGAGGGGCTGCCACAGACAGTAGCAGGTCAAGCTATTTTCCAAAGCACCTGAAGGCCAGACAAGGACTAATGGATTGAAACTGATCAAGGAGAGATTCAACCTAGAAATAAGGAGGAACTTTCTGACAGTGAGAACAATCAACCAAGGGAAGAACTTGCCTTTGGAAATTATGGGAGCTTCATTACTTGAGACTTTCAAGAAGAGATTGGACTGCCATTTTTCAGAAATGGTGTAGGATCTCCTGCTTAAGTGGCGGGGGGGTCAGATTAGATGACTTATAAAGCCCCTTCCAACTCTGTTAATCTGTTAAGGAGAGTGGCCTTCTAATAAAGCAGATTATTTGTTTTCCTAATATAGAATTGTTTGTCATGACAAGCAGGGAGATATATTTCTCATAGAGATGTTAGAAATTGAATTTGAATATATCTATAGACAAATTATATTTTCTTTCCTAGAGATAGAACCCATCCAGATTTAAAATTGTCAGGAATACTAAGGTTTTAAAAAATAGTCACAATCACAATAAAATGAATTCCTCCAGTCCATGACACAGCACAAAGTATGCTAATATTAAGTTTTCTACTTCAGAGGCCTTTCCGTCTTAGTGAAGAAGTTGGTATTTGGCATTGTCCTTGGAGTTTCTGTGTAGAACAATGACCATCATTCAATATTTTACCAACTGGGAACTAAACTCCTTTCATTGATTATATTTTAAGTTATATTTTTTTCAACATACATACATTTGATTTCTGTTTTATGTAATTTATGCAACTTTCTGTGCTATGGTACACTTTTTTATTAAGATATAGCTAGCACTTGTATACTTTTTTTGTAACTATCCTTCCTAGAATGAGGCTGTTTTATCTTCCTCCCACAACTTTTCCATAAGATTCTCTTTGATACTATTGTCATTGTCTTTGCTGGTCTTTTAAAATCAGCACATTTTATACAAACTAAAATTCATGTGTGATTGACATTGATAGCATCTGACATCATTGTATTCGCTGTGGGAATATCATTTGTTCCAAAGAATTTGAACAGTAATTAGTGTTTGAGGAGTACAACAAAACAACTTGACTTTAGCATTTTTAGTAACATTTGAGCACCCCACCAGCAGAAATAATCATGTACCTTACAGGTGTGTAGTGAATTATACAGATTTGTTTATTTTAAATACATTTGTGTATTAAATAGCTGTGTATTGCTTGCAAAATCTGGCTAGATTTATAAATATTGCTAGTGATAAGAGCTTTCACTTTTCACAAAATCAATTATTATGGTGTGTATTTAAATTACAATTCAATTTTATATTAACTAGAAGTTGGGGATCCATAATGAGCCACAGTGATTTCAAAATGATAAGTGCAACATGACTTCACTACACAAATGATACAATTATTTGTTTGTATCATGAGGCAGGTGTAGATATTTCATTCATATGATGGCAAGTTTACACTCATGCATATATACATACAGACACATGTATGTGTCAAAATGGCCTGAAAATACTGAATAACAACACACACACAAAGGAAATACATAAAAGATTTGTGACTTTTGAAACTGGGCTATTCAACCGGGGATTTTTCTTAAAATAAAATAATTTTATGAATCAAGCCATAGATAAGAGAGTGAGATTATGCTAGGTGTTATTAGAGACTTGCTTTCTAAATGTTTACCAAAGCTGAATTGTATGAGTGGGTTTGTTAAAGTAAAAAAAAGATTATTTATGTTAAAAATGATTTTTTTATGATTTTATAATTTTCAGTAGGTAGTCATTTGTACTCTAGTGTACTATAAAAATGTACATGGCTTTGTGCCCTGTAGCTGTGATACTGAATAATTTATTTACTTTTCAGAATGCCCATTTTCCTGCTCAGAAGCAGTAAATGATCAGAAAAAAGTGATAACATTTGATATAAAAAATGAAGCTGATAAAAGCAAACTGTTTCACCTTTTCAACAGTAGATAAAATCTGAGAATATTTTCATGAAAAGTCATGAATTTTGAGCTATAGTTCAGCATTTTAATTCAAACTGTGTAACAATTTATATGGAGGAATATTTTTGATAATCTGAAAACTGCATCCATGTTTCAATCAAGAAAAATTAAAGAAGGGCTCCATTTCAGCTGAATATATGAAAATTTGGGAGGAAAACTCAAGGCATTTGGGCAAGTTTTATGTCACTGAAAATGAAGGTGTTTTTTTTCCCCTTCATGTAAACTACTTTTTAATGAGTAGATTGGATTGTTAGTTGCAACTTCAATTATTTAAGCTATTAAGTAATTGTTCTCTGTGTTTGTTTTCCTTCCCAATTCTGGCATTTTCACACTGACTGTTCAAGCTGTTCAGTGTGGTAACCCTGGAACAACAGCTAATGGGAAAGTGTTTCAAATTGATGGCACAACATTCTCTAGTTCTGTGATTTATTCCTGCATGGAAGGCTATATTCTGTCTGGACCTTCTGTGCGACAATGCACTGCCAATGGGACGTGGTCTGGTTCCTTGCCGAATTGTACAAGCAAGTATCCATTGTTCCTACTATTATTGCAATCTTTAGAACACCACCTACAGCTTCTGTATTTGGGGAAAGTCAGATTGGGGAGAAAGAGCAGGCTGGTGCCAGAATCATCCCTGTTGCAGATTTAGCTTCCCCACCACCCAGGACCAGGTTTCCAGAGCTTGACCATTCAAGGTTGTTCCATGCAAACCAATGATGTTGTCGTAGCTTCTCTACACAGAGAAGGCAGAGACAGCTTGGAAACTTGATGCATCCATCAAACTCTTCTTGTGTAACTTATGATGCATCTCCAGTGTTCCTTGCCCTTTGTCCCTACTTTCCTCTGTTTTTATCTTTACCCACTTGACTCCCATTTTTGAAGGGAAGAGTGGTCCTCTCTGTCATTGGCCTGCTAGTGTTAATAGTGCTTCTGAGGCTCTGAGATTTTCAGCACTCAATATAATGGCTGACCTGAGTGACTAATGACAGCAAAGATGGGTGAGAATTTACAGCGGCAGATATAAGTATCATGCAGTCACTGAAAGTCAACATTGCCTTGATGGCACATAATCAATACATTTAATGGCAAAAATGGAAAGAATATTATTGCTCTCTTACTGTAAAGATGTATTATTTTGTATATGTGGGTGGAATCTTTTGTAATAAAAAGATGTACATGTTAATGAACAACTGTGTACATGTTAATGTACAACAATGTAGATATGCCTAAGCAATTCCTGACACTGCTGTTTCACACCACATATGCTCGTTTGGGCAAAAAAAAAATCATGCCTGAGTCTACCAGATTCAGATTTCCTGGAGCCATTAGACAAGGCTGCATCCTTTACCACTTTAACAATGACTTCTTTTTGGGTTGGAAGATGAAATGTTTGTGTCCTTACACATTATGTCAAACTCTAAAGTACGGTCTCCTTAAGCTGTTCAAGCAATCTCTAAAGCTGACAATTTACACAAATTTCTGCCCTTTGCTAAATAGAATTGTCTTCTCTTTTCAAATCAGCATAGTAGGTGAGATGCTGAGAGAGAGAATAAAGAATATCCCATTTTATTATCTCACCATCTTGATACAGAAGATGGTGGGCAGGTAAGAGAGGATCTTTTTGGTAGCAGCTGTTGGGAAACTTCTCAGCTAGGCTGGAAGAGGCAATGAGAGTCAAGCATGGGATTATTTTAGAGTCCTTGCATAGCCTCAAAAGACATAAGTTTGAACTCCTCTTCCTGCCTAGCTGGCTGTTTCCCAATGGCAGCAACTTGCCATTGTGAATCAGTCTCCAGAATTTTGCCATTATCTTGTCTTAATTCAACCTTCACAAAGTTAGAAAAGTGGAAATGAAAGCTGGAGTCTTAATTCCTTGACAAATGGATTCTGTAATTAGTAACAAATGTCAATGTTTGTTTGTCAATGTGACAAACTCAGCTTGCTTACAAAAGCTGCTACACAAAGGAAGTTGCCTTAGATATCACATTATACAATTATTCTAGATTGTTCACCTTGTAAAATGGGGGCACCCTTTAATATATCCTCATTTTCTTCCCCTTTATAGTAATCAGTTGTGGAGATCCAGGAATACCAGCCAATGGATTGAGATACGGGGATGATTATGTAGTTGGACAAAATGTTACTTATATGTGTCAACCTGGATACACAATGGAAGCCAACAGTTCCAAAATTCGTACTTGCACTAGTAATGCCACATGGAGCGGAATGCTGGCAACTTGTAAAGGTACTGCTTTGAATCTGGGTGGGTGGGTGGATGGGTGACAAGAGGGAGAGATGGGGGGCAGAGAGAGGGGAGAGAGAGACAGAAAGTTGATGAATGACCTTGGAAGTCAAAGGAAAAGCCACAAGTAGATGAGCAGTTAGTTAAGATGTAGCTTAGCTGCCATGTGACTACGGCAAAAGTCTCATAAGGGACTTTCCCTAATTTCTTGGGCTGCAAAAGTCATGGGGATGAAATGTAGTTTCAGGCATGCATGGTTGATGTTGGCCTTGTAAAGTTGTCCAGGAGGAAAGGACACCTGGGTGAATGAATTCCACTTTATTCTAAGATTACATTAACAGAATTTTGTAGGTTTCAAAGTGCATTTCTCCTTCCTTCTATATTCTTTCTGCCTCTTATCCAACCAGTCCCCTGGCTGTGGCTCTCCCCAGGGTTTTCCAAGGTGATTCCCACACACCATTACAGAGAGATCTGTATGTGTTTACAGTAGTACCTTTGTACTCAGCTGGTTCAAAACTCATCAAATTTAGTACTTGATGCATTTCGATTGAAAAATGTTGTCCTGGTATTCATCTTAGTTTGGTTTTCAACATTCTGCAAACGGAAGTGGGGGTCCACTAGAGAGGGTAGACAGAAAGTCAGCCACGTGGGAAGGTTGCTACAAAAGAAGTGGGGGACAGCCACAGAGGGCGGCAGGAAGACAGCCATGCTGGGAAGATCTGGAAGACATAGGAAAAAGGACAGATAAAAAGTCCTTCCCAGCTGAAACAAAGAGGCGAGTGGTAAGGTATATGGTTTGTTTGGTACTCGTCCTTTTTAGTACTCATTTGCCTCCAGGAACCAATTAAGGATGAGAACTGAGATACCAGTGTATTAAAACAATTGAATATGATAATGCTGCATGTGGACTTGATTTGGCTTCAAAATGATTCCCTGATGCAAATCATGCACTGATGGAACAGAATAACAAGTAAATACATATAGGTAGAAACCAGATTTAGAATGGTTCCTTCAACCTTATTTCCTGAACAGTCAGAATTATATCTAATTGCATCCCTCCCAATATCTATAGCATGTCCATAATTCAAACAGTGTTCTGCAGAGTGACATGAGGATATGCCATTTCTGATGAGATTATAAAGTAGGGAATGCATTTCTATTAACTTTTTTATATCTTAACCTATCTTAGTATTCAAATTGTGATGATTGGTTTTTAGCGACTGGGTTATGTATCTCAAAATAAAGAACTAAAGAAACAGTCCTTCCCAACTTTATTTTTCCTTATGTATGTGACTGCATAATTGTCAGGCAAAGTGCCCATTGAAATGGCAAGAGGCTGTGAAAATAAACTATACTTAAGCAAGGAAATATGATTTGCAAAAAAAAAAAAAAAAAATACCCATACAGCAACCCATTTTTCTTAAAAAAAAAAAAAAGGTTGAATTAGCACATATGGTTATCATAGTGAGTATAGACACAGGAGACATTTGCTGCAGCTGCTATGCTAATGACTCTAAATGTTATTACAGCTGTTACCTGTCCAACTCCACCCCAGATTTCTAATGGAAAACAGGAAGGAATAAATTTTGATTGGGGGTTCAGCATTAGTTATGTCTGTTCACCTGGCTATGAATTATCATTTCCTGCTGTTTTGACTTGTGTTGGGAACGGAACATGGAGCGGTGAAGTCCCACAGTGCTTACGTAAGTATTTTTAAAAAAATATTTGCATTCCAGGCTGATAGTTGTTTCCATTCAATCTTAAAAGAAAACATAACAAAAGAAAAAGTGTCAATATCTGTAAGAAATAACTATAATATTTCTTCCACACACCCAATCAAGCACTGTGACTCAGTGGCTTAAAAGATGCCACAGAAGGTTGATGCAGTGGTGTTTTGAGTCCTACATTGTGTGACAAAGTGAGCTCTCATCATTTGCCTCATCTTCTGCCAACCTAGTATTCAAAAGCATGCCTCATGCAAGTAGATACATAGGTACCACTTTGGCGAGAAGGTAACCGTACGTCAAGTTTCACTGGACTCTCTGCTGTGGTGTGATATAATACTGGCCACATGATCATAGAAATAACTGTGGATGGCATTGGCTCAATGGCCTAAAGAAATGGAGATGAGCATTGCCCCCCAAAGTCTGCTGCAAGAAGTGAGACAGGAACCCACAGGGATTCTTTTATCTTTACTACATACACAAATCCAACAAAACTGCAAGGTCCTTTAATATCCATTATAAAACAAGGGACAAATTGCAGTGACCAGATAGGCGCTTGTGATCTCTTTCATCTTTGCTTTCTAGTCCTTTTTTCTTTAAAGATTTTAACTCCAATTAAACAGTTTAATCGGTCAGTTGTCATCTACAGCGACAACTAACCAGTTCTGGTTGTTTCTTTGTTTAGTTTATTCCTTCAAGTGTGTATTGACTTCTGGCAATTCCTTGGAGAAGAGCCTGCAGATTTCTTGGCAAGGTTTTTTTTGAACTGGCTTGCTATTGTCTTATTCCTGAGATTAAGGGGGAATGACTGGCTCAAAGTTATCCAGCTAGTTTCATGCCTAAGGCAAGAACTAAACTTCATGGTATTTAGCCTTCTGCCTTGACCACTACACCAAATTGACTCTTGTCTGTTTTAAAACTGATAAGCAAAAAACTAATGAAAAATAGAAGTCTTATTAGAATTAATTAATCAATCAATGATGCTTTCAGGAGGTTTAATTATAGTCATAGCCAGGATGAGAAAGGTGGTGATAGCAGTGGTGGGTTCCTACCGGTTTGGACCGGTTCAGCCAAACCGGTAGTGGTTTGGCAGCCTGGGTCACTGGAACCGGCAGCGACCCAGGCCTGCCAAGCTCCCAAACTGGTTCTCTGGGTGGCGCCATAGGTGGCGCCATCTTGTTTTTCACTTCTGTGTATACGCAGAACAATTTTTTTTTTGCACTGCACATACACGTGAAATGCACATCAAGTGTGTGCGCGTGTAGCATGCCCATGAGGAAACCAGCAATAGTGCTGGCCGGAATCCACCCCTGGGTGATAGATTGCAGTGAAATGAGGAAGTATAGTGGGAACATCCCAATTTTCATGGATGATATAATCAAAAGGTGAATTTTGCAGTGACTGCTGTTAACTACTGAAACACTTCCTTGATATGCTGATGCACCCCTATTTTCCTGAATGTTCAACACTGCATCATATTTGAAATTGCAAGTAATCCTTGATTTATAACACTTCATTTAGTGACCATTCAAAGTTACAACGACACTGAAAAAAGTGACTTATGATGATTTTTCACACTTAACAATCTTTGTAGCATTCTCATGATCATGAACAATCACTCATATCCCTAGGTTTTTTTTTTAATGAAATTGTAGAGGAAGGACTATTTTGTCTCATACAAAACTTAAAGCAAGTTTGTCAAACTTGACGAAAATGTCAACAAGAGCTAGTCTGAACATGAATGTTTTAACCAGGAATACCTGGATAATTTTTGTATTGTGGCTGACATTTGCAATGGCAAAATCTGTCCAGCCTGTGTCCCTGACAATTGGACTTCTGTTCCAGTATTATATTAAATTACCGATTTATGCAGAGGTTTTTATTAGCATAAAATTGGTGACACTGATGGATTTTGCATAGCTGCAGATTTCATTACAATAACAAATGTATGCTTACTTTTTACAGAACATTTTGTGAATATTTCTTTCTTTTTGCTGTGGGAAAAAAAGTATTAATTTTTTTAACAGAATAAATTAAATGGGCTGGATTATCAAAGAGAAGAGGAATGATCCTTCTTGTTTTACAATAAAGAAAAAAAACTTTGCAAATAAAAATTGAATAAAACTGTAATATTTTACATTCAAAAGTTCAGTGATACTGGATAATGTAGAAATGCTGTATTTTGATTAATGGATTAAAACCCATTTATTTTACTCAACAGATTCACAAATCTCGATCATTTTCCTAAGTCTTGTAATCTTTTTCAATCGCTACAAGATCTTCCTGTTTGATATGATTTGTGACGGCAAGAAGATTAAATCTTTTGAGGATTTAAAGCTTTCATGTTTTAGTTATTACAATAATAAGTGTTTATACAGTCTGTTAGAGAGTGGAGATCATATTTCATTCCACCTTATTGGCAGTTGATTTTATATAGTTGGAATTGTAAGCCAAATGTGATTATGGTGGCTGAATAACAGAAGAAGCCATGGTATTATTAATTAACAGAGCAGAAGCAAAAGCTCTCTTTGACCAAATAAAGGAGGAGGAGAACATTGAAGTATGAAAACTATAAGATGGAGGAAGCAAAAAACATGACCTCTGAATTCATTTCTCAAGCTGTCCAAAACATTTCTTCTACACTTGACTTGGACAAGGGGATAGATGGGGAACTCATCCAATATGCAGATGACACCAAGCTGGCAGGAATAGCCAACACTCCAGAAGATAGGCTTAAGATACAGAAGGATCTTGACAAACTTGAACATTAGGCACTATATAAGAAAATGAAATTCAATGGGGAAAAAAGTAAAGTTCTACATTTAGGCAAGAAAAACAAAATGCAAAGCATACAGAATATGTGGTACCTTCCTCAATAGTAGTAACTGTGACAGGGATCTTGGAATCCTAGTGGACAACCTTTTAAATATGATCCAGCAGTATGCAGCAGCTGCCAAAAAGGCCAAAACAGTTCTAGGCTACATAAACAGAGGGATAGAATCAAGATCACGTGAAGTGTTAATACCACTTTATAATGCCTCGGTAAGCCACACTGGAATACTGAATTCAGTTTTGGTTGCCATAGTGTAAAAAAGATGTGGAGACTTTTGAAAGACTGCAGAGAAGAGCAACAAAGATGATTAGGGGACTGGAGGCTAAAACATATGAAGAACGGTTGCAGGAACTGGGTATGTCTAGTTTAATGAAAACAAGGACATGATAGCAGTGTTCCAATATCTCAGGGGCTACCACAAAGAAGAGGGAGTCAAACTATTCTCCAAAGCACCTGAGGGTAGGACAAGAAGCAATGGGTGGAAACTAATCAAGGAGAGAAGTATCTTGGAACTAAGGAAAAATTTCCTGACAGAACAATTAATCAGTGGAACAATTTGTCTCCAGAAGTTGTGAATGCTGCAACAAAGGAAGTTGTTGGATAACCATTTGTCTGCTGGTGTAGAGTTTCCTGCCTAAGCAGGGGGTTGGACTAGAAGACCTCCAAGGACCCTTCAAACTCCGTTATTCTATTCTATCACATGATCAAATATATATATATATAAATCAGTCTGTGTTTTCACAAACATGCCCATTACCAATACTACAAGAGTAAGATGAGGACTTTCATCACTTATGCCTTGATCACCTAATGGCTTGACTACTGCACTACACTCTATATGGGGCTGCCCTTGAAGACAGCCTATAAGCTTCAATTGGTTCAGAATGCAATGACACAGGCAATGGTGGTCCAATTTGTAAACTTATCAGACTCACTGGGAGTCAGATGACATATAAATGGTTTAATGCAATCAGCCAGATGTTCAGACTGAATATGGCATTTTTATCTACAAGGACCTTATCATATTCCCAAGGACCTGGGATAGGCAGACACGGATACTTTATGTTGTTAGAGGCATTGTCACAGAATGTAAACTGCTACATGTAAAACTGCCTTTTGCAATTGACTGATGGCAAATTTGCCAATTCTTATGTTCAATTGGTATTCCAGGTGTTTTGGGAGTGCACCAAGGCCACTATCATTATGGGTACTACCTTTGATTTCTTTTGACACAGTTGTTAATAATTATTGTCAATTAATATATTTCAGTGGTCAAAGAATTCCTCATCCTGCCATGTACTGCATTTTTTTCCCCAAAACATGTCTTTGTTTGATATAACATCTGGAATATGGGAACAAGTATAAATAGAAAAAGTTGGGAAAGAAAAATATTTATGTAATTCACAATTGAAGGAATATGCCATTGCATTTTCCTCTCCCCCTCTCCAGTTATCAACCCAAATCATTATTTTTGGTCTTGGTCACAAGTAGGAAGACTTTAAATTGCAACCTTAAAATCTGCCATTGGAGTCACATAGAAACAATTATATTGTAGAATAAAATTATTCTACTGCAATCTAATTATTATATTAATAGCCTGCCTTTTTTTAGGGGAATCTTGAAATGATGTAGATATTGGTCTCCATAGACTATGACTCCATTAGAAGAACTCCATGAGATAGGATAGGCTGAAAGAAATAGCAAAGGGCTCAAAGTCACCATCAACGTGTTCTGACCTAGGCTTCCCCAGCAGCATGAGTCCGAGTCCTCATCCCGATAAACCCCTTTTATTTAATTTACAGTGAATTCCTCTCCAGCAGTGTCTTTCCTCCCCCACAGTCTTTCAAGATAGTTCACAATTACCAACCTTTATCAGGCTTGGAGAGTGGCCAGGCTGACATCTTTCAGATGCCACAATACTTGTCAAAAATGCAGCAATGAATTAATTGTCTCCTGCAAACACCCCTCCCCTTTCACTCCTCGTTTATTCCCTATGGGAGGGGCATTCACTATCCACCTGTGGCTTTACTCCCAAGTTTACCCTTGTTAGCTGTTCCCTTCATCTGGCAACACTGTGTATGCGCACATTGGGAACAGGCTCCAGCTGTTCATCTGCCTCACTGATGTCTGACTCTGAAGGCAGCTGATAACTGTCGGAGTTATCATAACTCATCGGAGCCTTCCCCAGATTCCAGAACTGGTCCATTTTCCTCCCCAACCTCCTCACTGTCCAGATCTGCTGCCAGCTCCGATGCCCTCTGGCGGGCCACAACACAATGCTCTGTAGTGAACTGAAACCTGGCCCTTGTCAAACCCAAGGCCAGTATCTTAACCACAATACCATATGGGCCTTAGGATATTCCTAAAAGACTCTTGAGTCTCATTCTCAATTGTATCCATACACATTCATTGAGAATGCCACTTCCCATTGCCAGTTGATTTGCCACTATGAAAACAGAGCATTAGACATTTTCATAGGATATTTTATATTCACTTTTAATCTACTATGTATCAATGATTTTAGATGTTACAGGGCAACACATTTAGAGAGTTAGATAGAATTGGTTAGTGGTACATATCAAAACCATGAACAAGATTGTCAAGCACATTTCAGATTAAACTCATATTGAATTTTATTGGAAGAGGTCTTAACTAGCACATCCATAGATGCTTCCTACATTATTTTAGCAGTTCCTGCAAGTGAAATAAATCCACTTTGATCGCAATCATATACAGTAAATGAGCACTGGAACGGATGGCTTTGTAAATCAATGTGTTAAATAAATGAATAGGCCAAATTTTGTTCCTATTTATATCTAAAAGGTTCAGTATTAGTTACTTTTACTTATTTTCAATGTTGTCTTTTACTGCAGTGAGATTTGCTGAGGTATTATTTGGGAAAGGACATATTAATGAAACCAATAATTATAATTGTATCTCCAGATATTCTAATCAAATATTATCTCTTTTTTTACATTACTGCAATATCATGGCTAATATGCTTGGATTGGACTATGCCTTCAGCCAAGTTTCAGGCCTACCTTCTCAGTTTTATCATTCTCTGAGCAGAATAATCCTTTCTCATTGCTCAGTTGCTCTGGTCAAATCCAATACCATCTTAATGTTAATGTTAATGTTAATGTTAATGTTAAGTGACATAAAACAGATGCCTGATTAATTTTCTTTTGTACTTACAGTTAGGATGTTGTCAGAAATAGCAAGGTGTAAGTACTGCTGACAAGGAAGACCCCATGACTTATTCTCTACTACAAAGAGTAGCAGTTTATCTGCACAGTTCCCCAGGTGGGGGGGGGGGGAGAATGGACTGATGTGCATTGCCATGATGTCTAGTTTCTATGGTTACATACTCAGACAGAATTGCTAAGCATCCAGTAATAGAAAGTGGCTAGGAAAAGGCTGGAGAATATCAATGCATGATGTAATTCCTACAAATATTCTCTTATTAAAGCAATAATCAAATAGCAAACAAAATCTGTGTGATATTTGTTTAAGAAATGTTTTAAATATTTTCTTGAAAGTCTCTGTCCTTGTTAACATAGTTGACAATGAACAAAAGGAATTTTGGACCCTCTGCATATTAACTATTAGCTTTTGACATTTACACAGAAAAAGACAAGATTTAGACCATTCTGTCTTAAGAATATGATTTGCATTTACACCTTCTGTAGGTATATGTGTGCATACTGCAGTTCCACTTATTATTTTAGAACAGAATTTTGTATGATTATAAAAGGCTTCAAGCTGATTTTCATCACATACAAGCCTATCTCTCTAAAAAGAAACATCAATATAATTCCACATTTTTATCTTTACAGCAAAGTTTTGTGGTGACCCAGGAGTACCTGCTCAAGGCAAAAGGGAAGGCAAAAGCTTTATTTATCAGTCAGAAGTCTCTTTCAGTTGTAATCTTCCATTTGTGCTGGTTGGTTCCAGCACTCGTATATGTCAAGCAGATGGTACATGGAGTGGATCATCTCCCCGTTGCATAGGTATGGTGGCATCTTTCCTAATTGGTAGCTTGCTGTGTTTTTGGTTTGTTTTTTTACAACAGTGTTTAACTTCTATGGACTTCAACTGCTAGAATTCTCCTCTGTCCTGTTCACTCAGAATGGAAACATAATGGTGGTTTAATAGCAGTAGTACCGGCGCCTGCCCAGAGCACCGGGTACCGTTCCAATACGGTGCTCCAGAGGGCTCGCCCACCTGCCCGAGCTCCTTACCTGTATTTGAGCTCTTTGGTGCTTCCGTGCACATGCACGGAGTGCAAGGGGACTGCGCTCCGCTCCGCTGAACAGCTGGAATGTATGTGCGCGCTGCACATGTTTGTGTGCATGCTGTGCGTGGTCAAGTGGTGGACACTGAACCCTGTTGCACTATACCAGTTGCAATGGGATCCAGAACCCACCACTGTTTAGTAGATTTATTAATTCCCTTATCAAAACTCCAGAGTTGTCCCAGCCAAAAGCAGACCAATAGTAGTCCACAGAGCAATGGCCAATGAGTCCACAAGTCACTGGAAAGCTTCCAAACAAGACAAATATACCAGGAAAAATTAAATTCATAACACAAGAGGATTTACAAGACGAGAAAAGTCCAGAGTTTATAACGCACAATGTGAAGTCAAAGCACAGCATCAATCCAAAGCAAGGCAGGAATCACAATGACCAGGAAATACACAGCTAGGAAATGAACATGTTCCCAGCCTTGTCTCCATCTGTCTGCTCTGCTAAATAGCCAGCAGCTTTGTATAAGTAGTTGTTGCTTAACACGAAATCAGTTAGTGACTGTTCAAAGTTACAATGGACTTCCCAATTCTACTTTTGACCTACTGTAATCATATGCTCCATTTTGGTGCTTGGCAACTGTTGTAGCCTCGTAAGTCCTCGGACTTACGAATGACAGCTCGGCAGCAGCCAGGCGCGTCTTAGCCAATCAGACGCGCCTGCCAGTTGCCGGGCTGTCATACGCAAGGTTATTGACTCGTCCGTCTGACAGCTCAGTATAAAAGGCTGTCAGACGGGAACTTTTTAACCCCGGACACCGCAGCCAGAGCCTCCTTGTCAATCTGGCTCGGTGTCCGGGGTTAAAAAGTTCCACGACTATCTCTATGGTCGGCACTTTACAGCAACCAGTTTACATTTACAATCATTTGCAGTATCCCATGTTTATGCAATCATAATTTGTTGGCATTTTTTCCTGGTTTCCAGTGTTTACTTCCTGTTTCTGACCCAAAAAAAAGCACCATTGGGTATAAATTTTCACTTAATCACTGGGCATTTGCTTGATAGCCAGTCCTTAAGCAAACCAAGGTATTTGCTTAATGACTGAGGGAAAAAAAAGCTTGTAAAATTGGTCACATGATATGCCACAATCGAAAGTTGAGAACTACCTATGCAGGAAAAATTCCATTCCTGCTCTCCCACACACACTCATGCATTTTTGGAGCTATTCTACATTGCTAACAGGATTCTTAGTGTGGTTTTCCAGCAATGAAGACAGGGGTGGGCTGCTGGATGTTTGCAGGGGTTCGAGAGAACCTCTAGCTAAGATTCTGTGCCCCCAATGATTTGGGTCCTCATTTTACCCACCTTGGAAGGATGGAAGGCTGAGTCAATCTTGAGCCTGGTGAGATTCGAACTGCCAAATTGCAGGCAGTCAGCAGGCAACAGAAGTAGGCTGCAGTTCTGCACTCTAACCACTGAGCCACCATTCTTTCTACATTATCCTTTTATATTTTTACTTTTGCTTAACACACTTCTGTTTTTGCTGTGCCTTTTCTCATTTGGACCATTTACTCCTTTTGAAAGGAAAAAACTTCTCTCCCTTTAAAAAAAAAATTGGCTGCTTTACTCTGTTTGCCGGTGGTTGCAGAGCTTCCAAAACACACATCTCTTCTCACACCTGTTTCAAGGTTGAAGCATTATTGGCAACTCTGCCTTGCTGACGCTGGGGACAAGGCCTAGATAGGAGCACAGGTGCCTGCAATTTTTCCAAGCAGCCTGCTCTTCCATAACTTATAACGGGATGTATAATTGCATCTTCAGTGCAAAATTGCAATCTTACCAAGGAACAGGTTCTTATGCATGGTGGTATTTAGAATTGAATGCAAATTTGGTAATGCTTAAAACATATCCAATGATGTCGGTTTATGATTACTAGCTTGTGACTAACCTAAGTCCCTGTTAGTGAATTCATTCTAAGCATGGCTGCAGGGAAAGCAATAGCAATAGCACTTAGACTTATACTGCTTTACAGTGCTTTACAGCCTTCTCTAAGCAGTTTACAGAATCAGCATATTTGCCCCCAACTATCTGGGTCCTCATTTTACCCACCTTGGAAGGATGAAAGGCTGAGCCAACCTTGAGCCTGGGGGGATTTGAACTGCCAAATTGCAGGCAGCTGGCAGTCAGCAGAATTAGCCTGTAGTACTGCAGTCTAACCACTGAGTCACCGCAGCTTATATAGGATATCCATCCTATTGATTATAGTGCCTCTGTATACAAGGAAAATATTATTATATAAATTGTTTGTGGATATTCAAGCAGGGAGGGAAGGTTACCACTGGAAATGCAGAATTTGGCCTGTTGTCTCTTTAGCATTGGATAGCTTTACTGGAGCAATTTTCACAACCAATAAATAAGCATAAGGTATGAAAGATAAGGGCACAACAATCAAAGGGTAAAGCATTTGGGTTCACTTTTTTGGGGCAAAGTAGCATTCTAAATTTTGCATTAATACTTTATGAAATATGAGCTTCAATATTCAGATTCATTGAAATAAAGACGCTTCTGAAAACTGTTTGGTATAAATGGACATATGTTTTATAAAAAAAACTTTTATTTCAAAAACTTTTTTTTGTTTTTGGCAAAGAACCTACTCGGACAGCCTGTGAAAACCCTGGGGTTCCTCGTCATGGATCGCAAAATAACACCTTTGGTTACCAGGTAGGAGTCCTAATTTTTATTGAACAAGGAAGAGAGATAACTTCCTTATCTCTCTTCCATCATCACAACATCATCACGTGATATATCAGGACTTTTTCCCCCTTCACTAAACGTGGGCAATCACCCTCTACCATGGACCTCATCCCATTCCTAAGGAGTCTGTAAGAGAGTGTACATAAGTGCACAAGTTGCCTACCATCCCTGTCGTACTGTCCCCATTTATTTGTACTCATTTCTTGTGTGTGTGAGTGTGTGTGTGTGTGTGTGTGTATATATATATACACTATTACTATATATATAGTAATTCCTGTGATTAAAGAGTAGCAAATAGCCAACCCTGTGACTGCGTTACTCAAAGGCTGGAGAGGGGGGGTTAGAACATGTATATGTATGTATGTATGCATATATGTATGTATGTATATATGTATGTATATATGTATGTATATATGTATGTATATGTATGTATGTATGTATATATGTATGTATGTATGTATTGTGTCACAACCCCTGGTATGGGCAAATATGGAAGGGAGCATACTGCTTCCCTTTTTCTGTCTTTTGGCCCACCCTAGGAGCCATCCAGGCAGAAAGCCATTTTTTATGTTGCCTTTGCACAAATGCAACATACACACATACACATATATAAATCTACGAAAACACATACACAGACACACGTATGGATGGATAGATAGATGATAGATAGATGATTGATAGATAGATAGATAGATAGATAGATAGATAGATAGATAGATAGATAGATAGATAGATAGATAGATAGATTTTCACGGGTGTAGATATGCTGGTCTTGTTGTATTCAGGTCTTTTCCCACGTAAGATTGAGATTATCTTGGCAATGTTTCAGCGAGGTCTCACTCACTAACTTTATATTCATACTTATACTTGTTTTCTCATACATCTTGACAAACATAAATAAATAAATAAATAAATAAATAAATAAATAAATAAATAAATAAAAAAAATTAATTTTCATGAGAGAGTTCAAAATGAATTATTTGATGTCGTTGCTGAGCCATTTCCTCATCCAGAGTCAAATTCATAAACATCGTCATAGGTTTATTGGCTTTAAAAAGTGCTATCCTTTTACATTCAGTCTTTGATTATCTTTAATGAGATTTGCTTTCCAATCAACATTTTAACAGCATGTCCATGTGCTTGCTCCATTCCCCCACAGTAGAAGTTTTACCCTAAAGGCAGCACTGACATTATTCCTGAACAAAAGGTCACATTTGCAACTTGAAGAGGGCAGTAAGAAAATGAGAAGCATTGCCCTGAACAAAATATATGGTTTCTCCACTACCTGTCAGGGTTTTCTTCTAACATAAGCATAAAATGAAGCAGTATTATAATTTCAGAGATAAGAATCTTTCAGGACAACTGAAGGGCCCAAAATCTGTGATCAAATTCTGAAGATTGCTGTACTATAGTTAATACTAGTAAAATTATTATTTTTATCTATAACCATGCTAGGTTACTAGCTCTGTTTTTCAATCTGCATCTGTGAGAAATAAATAAGACATTACCAAATTACAACCATTACATTCCATGTGTTCTCCAACATGTCTACTGCTTTGTTATATCATAAACTATCCCAAAACAGCTGCATTCATTTTGTAAAGGCAAAATAAAGGTCTTTTGCCAACTTCACCTGCAAGCTGTAGAAGAAGTTTATTTTCCTGAAATGAATTCTGAGACTTGAGATGTATATGTAGAAATGTTGCTGCTAACACATGAAAACTGTTTATAGAACCATTATTGGGTAGCACGGAATGTGGCTGAAATAATAGGAATTTTGTTTTAGAGAATCTATCACACATGCAAAGGATTAAACTCTATTTCTTTGTAGTTTATTT
Organism: Thamnophis sirtalis; assembly: GCF_051295495.1. Lineage (NCBI taxonomy): Eukaryota > Metazoa > Chordata > Lepidosauria > Squamata > Natricidae > Thamnophis > Thamnophis sirtalis. The sequence continues at coordinate 118,753,834 of NW_028261382.1, forward strand.
TGTGGCATGTTCACATGAATGTCAATTCAGCATTTATGTATGTATTAATTCTGAAATGGTCCAAGGCACAATCTGAATTTAGAAATAAAAATAGATCAATTATATTTGTAGTAGCCTCTGGGTCAGTTTTATCATGTTTTATATGAACCTCGGTATGAAGATGAGGAGAACATTGAAAGCTACCTTTTTATAGTGAATTTAATGTTCTCAAAAAGAATAATATTATTCACACAGGGAAATGAATTTGTGTAGCTATAAACAGCGCATTGTGAATAAAAATAAGTTTGAAGAACTCAAATAATAAAGAAATTACCATTGCTGTAAATTTATTACATGGAATTCATTCATGTGTAGCCCTAGTTGATCATTAAGTCCAAATGTCTCAAGAGGTCATTTCAATTCCGTTGCATTTTATTGTTGCAACTCATAAGTTGTGACATAATATGGATTCACCAAGTGTGCAATAAAAATAGTAAAGTATAATTAATAAACAAAAATTAAAATTACATAAAATCAATTTTAATTAATAGCCATTAAAAAACACAAGGACAAAATTTAATTGTATAATGGAGGTGGTATTTATGATTCTCAGCTGCCTGAAGAAATCAATTTGTATCTGTGAGACAACTTTTGTCTCCTTGGCAATGACATCAGTGACATGAATGATTCATCACCAATATAAAGTGACTTATTGTATGAAAGTAGCCACTGACCTTTTATCACAGACATTGCCATGATCCAGATCATGACTGTTGTATGTTTTCATGGACCCATTAGGAACCAGTTGGTACTTGTAAAATGTGTATGAGCTAGACACATTTTAAATATAATGGTGGGATAAAAATTAACATGGCAAAGATGATCCATTGGCCATTTTGTGCATTTCTTATGATGGACTCAACTTCTTTTCATCTTTATCATAAACTTGTACTGAATTTTCTTACTCTGTGTAAAAGAGGAAGAAATAACAAAATATCTGTGAAAATAGAGAACACAGCTTGACACAATCCTAACAACAGATATCTAGGAGTGATTAAGAAAAAGTTGATTTCCCTCATCTTGTATCTAGGTTGTTCATAGACCTTTTAGTGTAGCAACTAGTGTTTAAAAATATCTTACATTGATTAGATTAGTGTATGTGTGCAGAGAGGGATGTGATCTCTGTGTTGAGTTGATCCCTAATCAAATTGATCTACTGTTAATCTTCCAATAGGTAGGCAATATTGTGCAGTTTCACTGCAGAAAAGGCTACCTGCTTCAAGGGTCTACAACTCGAACCTGCCTTCCTGACCTTACATGGAGTGGGATCCAACCTGAATGCATTGGTAAGTCAAGAACAGAAAAAAGAGTCAGATATAGAATGGAAAAATAATGTTATTGTGATGCAAATTGAGATTCGCAAGAATAGTATCTTATTTGTGTTGTCATTCTTCAAACACACTAAATATTTACAGGTTTATATATGAGGAGAGTTTACAGAAAATATGTGTTTTAATGGAAAGGAATGAAAAAGGACTATCTGTATTAAGAAAACACCAATTTAAATGCTGATTTTGTGCTGTTTTTGTTTTTTTTTAAGTTTTAAACTAATATTGAGACAGAGTGAACTAATGTTAAAAAAAGTAGAAACCAACATTAGTATTTTCTGAATGTTTGTAGCTCAGGGTTGAACTGTGAGGTTCTTGGCACTCTCTAAGCTTGGTGGTTTTCTTGCAGACATTTCATTACCAAACTAGGTAACATGTGCTATCATGAATGAAACATCTTCAGGAAAATCACTAAGTCTGATAACACACTATACCCTGCATTAATGTATTCACTAATCTATACAGAAGAGAATCAGCCTACAGCCTGGGATTCTTCGATATTATCTTATCAAAGTAGTCCCCTATGGAATTCTGCTTAACTTCCTAACCCACATACAACAAACTACATACTGCCACATAATGCATATATTTAAAAAATGACATCAGTACTCTTATTTATCTAGCAGTTTTAACAGTCCTTACACTGTCAATCTGGACTTTCATATCACCCCATAGGGTCTTCTCTGGGTGTTTCTGGAGTCCCCCTTTCCCATGTATTGGTAATATTTCACTATCTTAAGGTCAGAAATGCAACTGGCATGCATTTTTAATGATTGATGTGTCCCAAAATCATATGATTATCTTTTGCTTTCTTCTGAGAAGCAAAGTCAATGGGGAAGCCAGATTCACCTAACAACCGTATTACTAACTTAACAACTGCAGTGATTCACTTAACAACTGTGTCAAGGAAGGTTGCAAAATGTACAAAGCTCACTTAACAACTGTCTTCCTTAGCAAATGAAATTTGGGGGTCAGTTGTGATTGTCAGTCAAGAACTACCTGTACTTAACATATAACCCCCAAAAAATCTCTCTTCTTAAAGCACTGAAAAGCATTTCATATTTCACCACCCTGCTCTCATCTCAAAGTTTGCTCCAAAATTCCCAATTAGCTGACCCCCACCCTCCAAAAAAGGGTGAAAAAAATGACCAAGACCAATTTAAAATGTAATGAAAAACAGAGACAAGCAGGACAGAGCGTTTTAAAGGAATATTTTAAAAACCCATAATATCATGTTTTAAAATAGCTATCTGTCCATCTTGGCTTGATCCATTAAAAATGTTTTTCTGCTTATCTTGTTTCAATTATACCTGTTGCCACCTTGCAAATGTGTATGATGTGCTATCCATTTATTCCATTTGAACACATACAGCACTATCAAGCATAAACATTTACAATTATGGTCCAGGCTATGTAATTCATGATAAAAACCAGTGCAAAGATTTCCCAGTTAAAATGCACTGATATGCTCTTCGTCTTCCACATTGTCTCCAGTATTCAAATAGAACATATGGGGAACATATGGGATCTAATCCACTTTCTCTACTGTCAACGCAACCACAGTACTTAACCGCTCCCAGGCATGGTTTGACATAAATTGAGGAGTTAATAAAAGTGTGGAGTTATTAAAGACCTTCTCACACATTTCAGAACAATTTGAGCAATGATCATTACTTGTAGTTGAAGGATACGCCATTGCGTGTCATGCATAACACGAATTGTGCATTTTTGTTTTAGCTCACAGCTGCAAGCAGCCCGAATCTCCAGCTCACACAAATGTGGCAGGAATGGATCTTCCATCTCTCGGTTATACCTTGATATATACATGCCAACCCGGATTCTTTCTAGCAGGAGGATCAGAACATAGAGTCTGTAGATCTGATGGCACATGGACAGGGAAGGTTCCTTTCTGTGAAGGTAATGTATTGCACATCTTCCCTCTTCGTGGAAGAATTAATATTTCAAAGTTGCCAATTCCTTTGTTTCTTTTCATCCACATTTCCTTCCAAAATTAAGCATGTGGAAACTGCATTTTGCCCTTTAACCCAACTGAAGGTAGACTTTAGACACCTACCTGATGTAAAAGAAGTTATTTATTTTATATTCTATTCACATAGAAATATCTATCCACTCTTGTAAGTGTGCTGTATTCAGAGCGAATAGAATGGAATGAAATAGAATAGAATAGAATAGAATAGAATAGAATAGAATAGAATAGAATTCTTTATTGGCCAAATGTGATTGGCTACACAAGGAATTTGTCTCTAGTGCACAAGCTCTCAGTACATACAAGCAACAAGTGATAGCATGATCTTAATCATAAAATATAATCATAAATCATAAGACAAACTCAATAGCAGAGGTGAATTCCTACCGGTTCGGACTGGTTCGGCTGAGTAGGTAGTAACTCAGCTGGACATGCACCTTAACCGGTTCTATCCTTGGCGGCACCATCTTGATTTTCTGTTCTGCACATGGGCAGAACAATCTTCATTGAAAAAAAAGGAAGAAATTCCTTTTCTAATGTGCGCATGCGCAGATCTTTTTAGGTGGAAATGTGTATGCACATTTTTTGCATGCTGAACCGGTAGTAATGCCAGCAGAAACCCACCCCTGAGTCATAGGATACTAAATAAGCAAACAACATAAATCATAGGATACTAAATAAAAACAATCAACATAAATCATGAGATACAAACAACAAAGTTATAGTCATCAGAAGCTAAGAAAATGGGTAATAGGAAAGATGAAAAGGATGATAGCTAATACAGCCCTACTAGGTGGTTTGACTTTCCCAGGGCATAAGACAGCATTGTGAGAATTAGTTGTTTAGCAGAATGATAGCGGGGGACTGACTTTGTGTCTGGTTGTTTTGACATGCAATGCCCTATGGTGTCATCTTGAAGGAAGAAGTTGAAACTGTTTATGTCCGGGATGTAAGGGGTCTGTAGATATTTTCGCAGCCCTCTTTCTGGTCCGTGCAGTATACAGGCTGGTTGCAAATGTTTTTTCTGCAGTCCTAACTATACGTTGAAGTCTGTATCTGTCTTGTTTTGTTGCTGTGTCAAACCAGGCAGTGATAGAGGTATAAGTGACAGACTCAATAATTTCTTTGTAGAACTGTATCAGCAGCTCCTGGGGCAGTCTGAGCTTTCTGAGCTGGCACAGGAAGAACATTGGCATAGAAATAGGAAAGACTGTATACTGCACTCATGAGAGATTTATCATTTTCTTTTCTTCTCACCTTTTTAATATTATTATCCTTTCCAACTACCCAGGTTATTTGATGTGTTTAATTCTTATTTGCAGAATTTCAGTTCAGTTATGCATACAAACACTTGGGAGGAAATTGTGAAGAAAACTCCATGGGTGGTTTTTTTCTTCTTCATACACTAGTACAGAGGAATATGAATCTGTTCCAGATTTCCAGCACAACAGAAAAGACACAAAAGGCTGTTATTTCCGAATGGAAAGGTCATGAGAGTGTAGGGGGAAAAGCAGTATGTTTCTCTGTCTTCTTTTGTTGCTGATGAATAGATTTCAGAGAAAAGTGACTTCGCTGGTGATATAAAAGAATAAAAAAATTACCTTTATCTTTTTCACCACCATCAAAAACAGGATGGCAAGGATGTATGTGACAGCTGTTTGGTCAGACTTTAAACTGAGAAGGGATTATTATTATTATTATTATGCAATTGTATCACAGCGGCCAGTTGTTTCACCGGATTTGGCATTGGTTACTAGTCGGGCCCCACCCATTATAATAATAATAATAATAATAATAATAATAATAATAATAATAATAATAATAATAATATTATTATTATTATTATTATTATTATTCTTTGGTTAATCTTTGGTGAGATTCACAGCCTTTGGGGGTGGTTGGTAGCTCAACAGCTCGAGTCCTAACCAAATACACACGCATACATACAGTGGGGCAAAAAAGTATTTAGTCAGCCACCAAGTGTGCAAGTCCTCCCACTTAAAAAATGAGAGAGGCCTGTAATTGACATCATAGGTAGACCTCAACTATGAGAGACAAAATGAGAAAACAAAACCAGACAATCACATTGTCTGGTTTGGAAAGAATTTTTTTGCAAATTATGGTGAAAAATAAGTATTTGGTAAATATCAAAAGTTCATCTCAATACTTTGTTATATATCCTTTGTTGGTAATGACAGAGGTCAAACATTTTCTGTAAGTCTTCACAAGGTTGACACACACTGTTGCTGGTATGTTGGCCCATTCCTCCATCAGATCTCCTCTAGAGCACTATATGTATATGTATATGCTGGTCTTGTTGTATTCGGGTCTTTTCCTGTGTAAGATTGAGATTGTCTTGGCAACGTTTTGGTGAGGTCTCATTCACCATCCTCAGGCTGGTGTTTTTGGCTTAAAGCTGAAATATATATATTTCCCAGATTGGGACCCAATAGAAAGTTCACCACCCAATAGAAAGTTTAATATCTAATTTTGAAGGCTCTAATCTGTGTGATTCTTTGGTCCTAATATGCTGTGAGCAAAATAAATAAATAACTAAAAGCTTTAAGCAGATTTTCTTCCCATCTATCTCTAGTCATCACAGACCAAAATGAAAGGTCTCTGTTGTTAGAGAAACAATCACATTGGGTATTATGCAAAAACATTATTTGTGTAAAATATCATTTATAGATACATGCAGTTCACAATTTGAAGAAATCCGAAAATCTGTTTCCAACTAACTGTAATCATAGAAGTAGCCTAGAATTCCACACAGAATAGAATATAATTCTTTATTGGCCAAGTTGTTTGGACACACAAGGAATTTGTCTTTGGTGCATGGGATTTCATAGAGTTTATAGATTGATTCTTTCCACTACAGGTAGACTTAATGTGTATTCAGTTTAGCTTCTCACATTTTAGCAAATGCAAATCAGTTTAGGGTTGTTATATTGGTATTTGGGAATCCATTTCTGAAACCAAAGGAATGGACAGATAAAAGACCACTTAGCCCACAGCAGGAATGTGGGTAGGACAAGCAGTTCAGAAGGGAAACTCTAAAGTTTTTTGAGACGTGTAAAGCAGAAAAGCAGAAAAGGGAGGAAATGTTCTTTCAGACTTGCAAAAAAATCTATGAATGTAGCTTTACTATACAGTCAAATTAGGTCCTGTGGCTGTGTTTCCTCGCTGGTTTGCCTCGTGAGACTGACAGTTGTATAATTCACTTTTATTCATTTAACACATCTCTACGCTGCCCATTTCACCTGAATGATTCTAGTGATTTACAAATAAAAAGATACCTGATTAAAAGCAGTTAATGCTTCAGGTTCGAAGTCCCTCTGCCAAATGGAATCTGAAACACCGAACAATCAAAATTATACAAACAGCTCTCAAAGGGAACAAGAGTAATACACAGAATAGCTGCAAAAGAATTGTGATACTTAGAAAGAGCAATGTAGATGCAGCACTTTAAAAATCAAATTTTGATTTCATACTCTACTAATGTAATCATGATTCATAATGATGAAAAGAATTGTGTTATCTCTTTTGTAGGGTCATTATTATAGTACATACTGTTAATTTGAATTCTTTTCATATGCAGTACAAAGGAACTTCAAATATCTTTGTGGCATTAGCTGCACTGATTTTTGTCTTTTGAGTATCTTAGCCAATACTATGTTTAATAAATGTTAAAAGGTTCTGTGTCACAATGGTTTAATGTTATTATGAATGAGTGCCCTGAATTTAAGCAATCTACATGTTCTTACTTTTATCAACAGCTGGTTCTAAAATTTTGGTGAAAGATCCTAGACCGGCTTTGGGAACACCAAGCCCCAAATTAAATGGTGAGTACCTTTTATTCTAACTATAAGTAGTCCTTGTTTAACGACCACTCATTCAGCAACTTGTCAAAGGTATGATGGTGCTGAACCCAGGAGCACATAAGATCAGTTCTCAAAGTTTTGGCCATCTCAGCACCCCCACAATCACATGGTCATGAGCTGGGCACTAGGTAACTGCCTATGCTTATGCCAGTTATAGTGTGTCACACAATCATGTATATTTTAATTGCAACATTTCCCGCTGGTTTCCCAAATGCAAAGTCAATGGGGAAAGCTAGAAGGAAAGCTCAAGATTGTTCCAGTAAGTTGTTCACATTTTCCTCAACTTGCAGCAATCCTTGCCATGCCTGTGCTGCATATCACTGGCCACCTGTGTACCTCTTCCACCCAGCAGCAGACATCTACCTGCCATCCAGATGCTTACGAGCCATCAAGGACTTATTTAACAACCAGCTGGGGAGTGCCAGGATTTCTATCACTAAGTGATGCTGCCATGTGATATCACATTTAGCAATGGACATTCCACACCCAATGAGCATTATTAATGGAGGACTGCTTGTACTGCAGCTAACAAGTTTTTTAAATTGCTATCAACAGTTACATAAATGGTCACAAGGTGTTAACTATTCATAAACTAATGCCAATGCATCCAACAGTTTTTAATTCCAAATAAGTGAGTAAATGTATTTCAATTGTTAATGCACCTCGATTATAAAATTATCTTGAGAAAAGAATAAGAAATACAATTCGCTAAAAGAATGATACAGTTTTGGAATAATTGTATAATTTTCCAATATGCAAATACTATACAGCAGTATAATCCAGCAAAATATCCATTTGGTTTCTGTTTCAACCAAAACAGAATCTGTTTTAATCCAGTGAGTTGAGCAGAATTGCTTTGTATGGGTTATAAACTCACTTTTCAATGCCTTAAAAAACCCAGTCCTTTTAAAAAATAGTAAGCTCCACTGAAAAGAGAGACCGTACTATTTTAGTGTTTTTCTTATGGTAAATCTAGAATTGATTTTTGGGGGGTATTTCAGATAATAATCTCTCACTGACAAGCATCTCCCCACAATAAAATAAAGTGAAAATTGGGTTTTTAGAAGCTTCACATAATGGTTTATGTAAATGTAGCTTTTGCTTTCTTCTTACAGACCATTTAATTCTTTTTTTTCAGCCTGAATTCAAATGACATTTTACTGTTTTCACCCACTTATATGAACTGATGCATGGTCTTACTATACATATTTAAAGACCTAGGCATTGTGGAACACAGTTTTCTATCAGGTGCATTTTTATACATTTGTAGGAGATGAGGCATGGCTTTTTACTATTATAGTGTACATTTTAAGTATTTTTTTTTCTGGAAATATATCTTTATCAGGCTTCTGCTAAAACAGATCAATGAAGAAAATGTCTCCCTTTTCAAAGATGAACATATTTTTGGCATACTTTCATATGTGATAAACAATATCTATATTTCTGTGTATTTCCGATATGCCTCTGATTATAACTAAATGTCCATGTTATGATTTTTATTTGTACCCCATTGAAATGTCTGATTGGCTTAACATCCAACTATACATATAATCAGATGATTTGTCGTACTTCATTAATGGGTTAATTTTGTCTCATGTCTTTTGACATTGAAAAGAGTAGCCATTCAGACCACAGCATTCTGAGAGCTAAGTTAAATTTGCTAATAGATTTTGTTTCCTTACATTTTTCTTAGGGCTAGCCTAAAAATAACCATTCCTTTCATCCTTAGTGATGAGCAAATTAATCTTTTGTGCTTGCTATTTCATCTAAAACTGTGCAGTTCATAAGTCTTGTCTATCTTGTTTACACACGCATTTGCAATTTTACACTTTCTTGCATATTTCTGTTTTGAGATATCTTTTAATAATATTTCCTTTTAAAATATATTTTCAATTTTTTTCAATGATCATTTGCAACAATTTATATTTTATACACATATATAAATTCAAAACTGCTTATATTCCTGTCTGCACATTAACCTAAAAAATTATTCTGATCAATTGGTAAAGGTAAAGGTTCCCACGCATATGCGTGCTAGTCCTTTCCGGCTCTAGGGGTGGTGCTCATTTCCATTTCTAAGGTGAAGACCTAGTGGTGTTCGAAGACGTCTCTGTGGTCATGTGGCCACAATGATTCAATGTCAAAGGCGCATGGAGCGCTATTACCTTACTACCAAAGTGGTTCCTATTTTTCTACTTGCATTTTTACATCGTTTCAAACTGCTAGGTTGGCAGCAGCTGGGACAAGTAACGGGAACTTACTCCGTTAAGCAGCACTAGGAATTCGGATCACTGAATGGCCGACCTTCTGATCAACAAACTCAGTGTCTTAGCCACTCAGCCACCACGTCCCAATCAATCTATACTTAATTACAAAGTTCAGATTCCTCAATAGATATGAAAAGGTACCAATAGAAGAGAATATTTGTAGTTCATGGTTGAACTGAAGATTAACAGCAGAGATCATAACACAATGCCTGGAATATATAGCACTTCCTTGCATGCAGCCCAAAATATGGATCTGATAACACCGTTGTCATAATAAAAATGGGCCAGCTAGACACAAAATCATCATTCCACACCCAATGAGCATTATTAATGGAGGACTGCTTGTACTGCAGCTAACAAGTTTTTAAAATTGCTATCAACAGTTACATAAATGGTCACAAGGTGTTAACTATTCATAAACGAATGCCAATGCATCCAACAGTTTTTAATTCCAAATAAGTGAGTAAATGTATTTCAATTGTTGATGCACCTTGATTATAAAATTATCTTGAGAAAAGAATAAGAAATACAATTCACTAAAAGAATGATACAGTTTTGGAATAATTGTATAATTTTCCAATGTGCAAATACTATACAGCAGGGACAAGTAACGGGAACTTACTCCGTTAAGCAGCACTAGGAATTCGGATCGCTGAATGGCCGACCTTCTGATCAACAAACTCAGTGTCTTAGCCACTCAGCCACCACGTCCCAATCAATCTATACTTAATTACAAAGTTCAGATTCCTCAATAGATATGAAAAGGTACCAATAGAAGAGAATATTTGTAGTTCATGGTTGAACTGAAGATTAACAGCAGAGATCATAACACAATGCCTGGAATATATAGCACTTCCTTGCATGCAGCCCAAAATATGGATCTGATAACACCGTTGTCATAATAAAAATGGGCCAGCTAGACACAAAATCATCAGCAATATCTTTAAAGGAGTATAATGTACTAGGGAGGAAGAAAACAATACACTATTCTTCCTGGATATTCTCATCAGCAAATTTGCAATAGTGGCAAATTTATTGTAAAACCAACCACACCAACCAAATAATCTATTACCAAAGCAACAATCCAACCTCCCATAAGAGAAGCTATGTAAGAACATAATATAGATGAGCACAAACACTGTAGCAACCTTGAACATCAGAAAAAAGGAAATAGATCATCTACAAAACATCTTCCAACAAATGGCTTTCCACACAACTTCATCAATAATAAGCAAGTTCAGAGAGCACTAAGGACCCCACAGATGGTTTATGGTTTATGGTTTATTATTTATAGGCCGCCCTTTTCCCTGAGGGGACTCAGGGCGGCTTACAATTTATGGGGAGGGGAATACAAGACAGTAAGACATAAAACAATACATAAGTAAAAGTAGAACACAACATTCATACATCATTCGGGTGGGGATGGATTACAATCTTTATCCCCAGGCCTGACGGGATAGCCAGGTCTTAAGGGCTGTGCGGAAGGTCTGGACGGTGGTGAGGGTACGAATCTCCACGGGGAGATCGTTCCAAAGGGTCGGAGCTACTACTGAATACAAGCAGTCATACCTAAAAATAAATCCCTGTGAACACATCATGTATTACTTGGGATACATATTTATCTAATATGAAAGACTATATATTTAATATTTTGACAGTACTGAAAAGTCCCCTTTTGATTATTTTCAATAAGTTTTTCATACCAGTTGTATAATAATGGGATTATATTTCCAGCAACTTTATGGAAAACTAACAAAGCAAAAAACAAAACAAAACATAATAGTCATTTTTAGCAATCACAGTTGGTACCAGAAACTCAGCTACTAAGTCAAGTAGTTGCTAAGTGGAAAATCACATGAACATAAATATGCTTTCCAACACAAACAAGCATAGTCAGTTAACAGAATAACAGAGTTGGAAGAGACCTTGGAGGTCTTCTAGCTCAACCCTCTGCTTAGGCAGGAAACCCTATACCATTTCAGACAAATGGCTATCCAACATCTTCTTAAAAACATCCAGTGTTGGGGCATTCACAACTTCTGGAGGCAAGCTGTTCCACTGATTACCGTAATTGTTCTGTCAGGAAATTTCTCCTCAGTTCTAGGTTGCTTCTCTCCTTGATTAGTTTCCACCCATTGCTTCTTGTTCTGCCCTCAGGTGCTTTGGAGAATTGTTTCACTCCCTCTTCTTTGTGGCAATCTCTGAGATATTGGAACACTGCTATCATGTCTCCCCTAGTCCTTCTTTTCATTAAACTAGACATACCCAGTTCCTAAAACCGTTCTTCATATGATTTAGTCTCCAGTCCCCTAATCATCTTTGTTGTTCTTCTCTGCGCTCTTTCTAGAATCTCAACACCTTTTTTACATTTTTACAAATGTGTTAACATATTTGGCATTTCTTTGCCTCCTAATTACTTCTCCATTCTTTCTAATGTTCATTCTTAAACATTATTTTTTTTTAATATGGTAAGGTTCCTTTCCCTTTGACATTAAGTTGGTATCTCTTTTCCTGTAACTTAAACCCATTATTTCATGTTCTCTCCAAGGTAGAACAGCTCTTGACTTCCTTCTTTGTGTCATTTTTTTGAAGTATTTGAAAAATGCTATCATATCCCCTTTTGGGTATCCTTTTATACGGATGAGCGTGAAAGAAATTTATCAAACTCATTTGTGTACGGGAAGAAATAGGTGGATAATTCTTGGCAGCTAAAGCTTAAATCAATTTCATCCTAGGATTTTCCTCTATGCACGCAAGAAAGTTTCACCACTTTTATTTATTATCTAGCCAAAGTTGAGCGGCTTTTGAACCTATTATCCATATACCTAAATTACTCAGTGAAATCATTGGAACCTTTAAGTACATAATATTGGCAAGATTATTATTCTTGCTTTGTTCTAATGAGGATTTACTGTTGTTTTGGGTATTACTTATACATTTCAGTGTACAGTTGGCAATGTCAGTATCATTCAATTTGATGAATTAAGTACTTTTAAAGTCTAATGCAATGGTCTACCACTTAGCTAGCAATTTTGGTCCAAGTGTTGATCTTTAATAAGATTGGGTACTAAATATAGAAATAAACAGATACGGGAACTCAACAGAAGTAATATTCTGGGCAAGTACCTGGCACTGCTGTTAGTTACATGAAGTTTTATTCCATGTCAGTAGATTAGTGTAAACATTTTGTTTCTTCAGGTTAGCTAATCTGAATCAATCCCAAGTGTATAAGGTAGGATATATGTGCCAGAGAAAATGCTGGCAATACTGGGTGAAAATGCTGGGTGTACAAACCATTTCAAATTTGAAACAGGTTGTTTCAACTACTCTGGAAATATTTTGAATCTGAAACAGCTACAACCTGAGCTCATATTACTTCTGAAACGAACAGAACAACTTGTTCCAGAGTCAGACAAGTGTTCCAAACTTGAAATATTTTGAACATAAAACATTTTGTATGCTTCTACTGAAAATACAGTTTTGCATTTTTAATATTGGCATGGATTCTTTTTTCATCCTGGCTCCTTAGCTAATGCTTTCCCAGCATCTCAGCTGGTTATCATGGTATCTCAATGTATTGATGTTCTTTTTAAACAGAAGGGAAGACTTTCTTTGCTACAACTGTTCACAAAAACTGGCTTAAAAATGTTGCAGTGAAAATAAATTCAAGTAATGACAAAGAAGAGGACAGAAGTCTGGGGATGGGGATGTTTGCACTTCCCCATTGGTTAATTGGAATGAGTACTGGTTGGATTATGGCAGGTACTGAGTATGGACAACAACAATGAAGACACTCCTGGAGTACTACAAGTGTTTTGTTATTGTTATTCTGTAGAAGGAGATGATGTGTATAGTCTCATGGAAGTCCTTTGGCTAGTTCAATAAACCTGTATTCATACCTCCATTGTTACAATAATTAACTATTTAGGACTATAGATCTTTATGAAATCTCCTTAAATCATTCATAATGATATTATTCTGAATATAAACAAATTTGCTCTGAATTTCATCAAATCTAATCTTAATGAGAAATAATTATATACATTTTAATATTAGTAAATATAAGATTGAATTTAAAAAATGCTGTGATATGCTTTGAATTTTATGAAACATGTATTAAAATTGTTGGTGAGGTAATGCCTTATTTACTGTCTCAGTAGAAGAGACTGTAACTAGTTACACAGAAGGATAAACAGGCTTGAACAAGGAAGCATGATTTCATTACAAACTTTAATGTTCAAGTCAGCATAAGCACATATTAAAATGCCAAATAAAATAACCTCATTATGATGGAACATAAAATGAACGATTGCTTGCTTTTCTCAGAATGTCTTTTTAATTGTCCTTATTCCATAATTTTATTGGAACGTGATCATGTTTTAGTATTTCAGTATTCAAATACACGTAGGATTATTTGCATCTATTCAGATTTAAAAGTCTTAGCCCAGTTTATTGAAAAGAATGAAACCTTTGCCATTGATTTATGCCTGGCATTAGATAGAGCTTAGCTCATCATTCTGCACTTCTGTTTATGATGATTAACATTCATTTATTCCAAAGGGATACTTTGATTTAGCATTAAAATGTGAGAAATGCCTATAAGAGATTAAAAGAAGCCAAGAATAATTTTCTTCACTTATGAAATATTTCTATTTGACATGTCAAAGAATAAACTCAGACTTTAAAACTACCTTGAAGAATTCACAGTTTAAATACTCCAAGGTTGCAACTTCATGAGCACTAATAATTCAATCCTACTTGAGTCACCTTGGAAAGCAGCCTGAGCTTAATAAAACTAAATCTCTGGTTAAGTAGATATATGAAATTAATGAAAGATTCCCACCAACACCTGAACATAAGTTGCAAACTGATTTTAAGATTGCCTGAAATTTCAAAATACAGACTCATAAATAACCAGACATGTTAGAGCAAACAAGAACACCCAAATGAGGTTGCAAATCTGGTAGATGGGACTTCAATCAAAATACTGTACACACCTTTGTAAATGTTAATGTTATGCATTGACATCTTTTGACTCTCCTGTATGAGATTGGTTTAAGAAAATGAGGATAGGTTGGCATAAGACAGATGATTGTGACACAATTAAGGAGTTGGTCTGGTTTCTATCTTGCATCATTTTGTGGGGACTGATTTTTTTTTTCTTTAAAGATTTCTCTTTCCTACAATTGGAAATATAAAATAGGAGAGTGTTATGCCTCTTCTATTGGACAGACCATAGAAAGATCCTTTTTCATAGATTAGAATTTATAGAATGGCTACATGTTGTCTATGTCCATGGGAAGATGTTTTCTAATTTTGAATCATAGATTCATCTGGTTGGAAGAAACCTTAGAGGTGTTCTAGTCAAATCAGAACACTTGATTTGAATATGTTGGCAAACTTTTTTTTACAGAAGATTGAATTCCTAGCTGAGCCACCTGCAGGGTGAATAGGTCTCTCTGAACTCATTGATTAGACAGGTATTGTATCAAACAGCACACCTTCAAGCTCATAATACCTTCTTTCATTATCCATAAAAAAAAGAATGGGTACAAACCATTACCTCATTTAACACTCTAAATTTGTAACAGACATGACTATCTTTCTTTTTTTCATGGCTTCTATGACATGCCATATATAGGATGTTTCTGTTTATAAAATGGATTATTTTGTTGTTAGTTGTGAAGCCATGTCTTACTCACCACAACAACATTTATCCAGGCCTTCCTGTCCTCTACCATTCTCTGGAGCCCATTCAAGCTCACACCGACTGCTTCAGTGACTCCATCCAGGCACCTCATTCTTTGTCGTCCCCTTCCTCTTTTGCCCTCAATCTTTCCTAGCATTAGGCTCTTTTCCAGTGAGTCCTTCCTTTCTTGGATTATTACACTCTGTTTATAAATTCAAGAATATTTATGGGGAAGCAGAGTATAACAACGTATTTTTCAAACAGAGAATAGAGCCAACTATAGCATTTCAGAGCCTTCAAAGAGACACTGGGTTTTCATACTTCCTTTCTTAATCATTTTTGGACATAGTTTGTTAATGGCTTCTTTGAATATGGAGAAACTTTGGAAAGGAATGTTTCATTACACTGGGTGAATTTCTTGACAAAACCTTCCTGTAAATCTAAGGATTTTAAAACAATTTGTTTGAATAAAATAAAATGACACTTAAAATGTTGATTTTAGAAAGTTTATAAACAGATTAAGGGACTCAAGGCCCAGCGGTTGGATCCAGCCCACAGGTTGCTTAGATCTGGCCCATGGGGCCACCATAGAAACAGCAAAGGACTGGCCAGCGGTGCCTCTGCCAGCAAAAATGGAGCTCCATTTTTGCTGGCAGAGAGTTGCAGGAGGCTGTTGGAGCTGAAAATGGAGCTCAGGAGCCTGTTTTCTCTGGCAGAGTGCTTAAGCCTCCACAGGCGCCCCTGATACAAGTGATGTTCAGCTGACTATGCCCCCTCTGGCCATGCTCCCCTGGCACCCGAGATCAAACACAACCCTGATGCGTCCATAAATGAAATCAAGTTTGACACCCCTGAGCTAGAACAACTGTAACAAGCCTTCTCATGACAGATTGTTGTTGATTATGAAGAAAACATGTTAACAGGGGACACGGAAAGTTGGACAGTAAAAGAAACAGAAAGTTTATAAGGTACCTGAGAATGGATAGAGATATTTGAATTTGTAAGAATTTAAGGATATTTGGATACAATATACTTGGAATTTATTCTGCAGATGTCTGCTATTATAAATATGGATTTAAAAATGTTATAGAAGAAGAAAATATCTTACTGGACAAAACCGGAAGAATCTTAAAATGGATCTACAAATGAAACTTTATGATGTCTTAAAAGGGATATACAAATAATAAATTGAAGATTGACTTGGATAACTTTCTTATCTTGTATTTACAAGAGACATATTAAAGTTTTGAAGGAGTTTCTGAAAAGAAACAAACAGAGCAAGTTCCTAAGAAATCAATTTTTGACACTATTTAAAAGAACTAAAGTTCAATAGCCTTACAAGTGAAGGGAAAGGAAGGCTAAATTGATTGTTTTTATCAAAGT
This sequence comes from Thamnophis sirtalis, assembly GCF_051295495.1. Classification (NCBI taxonomy): domain Eukaryota; kingdom Metazoa; phylum Chordata; class Lepidosauria; order Squamata; family Natricidae; genus Thamnophis; species Thamnophis sirtalis. The sequence goes on from NW_028261382.1 coordinate 118,770,408, forward strand.
TAAAATATATATGTTGTATTTCTGGTAGCTCTTAATGGAAAAAAAATATTAGGACCAAATGACCAGTCTATAAAGATTTATTTATGATAAGAGATAACATATGGAATGAAAAGAGAGTTGGGTTGTTGTTGTTTTTTATAAGTTATTGTGTTGAAAATAAAGAAATGTAAAATATAAAATTGATTTATTTGATTGAGGTTATACTATGTATGTTATTAATGGTCTTTTGCTGATTAGGAAAGAATGACAAAAAAATTATCATTTAGAGATAAGAGATAACATATAGGAAGATCTTTTTGTTGAAATATCAGAGAAGGTGATAAATTACTAAAATTGTACTTATCTGGAAGTAAGGAGGCATTTTATTTATTTATTTTCTCTGCATTTTATTTTTATTAAATAATTGGTATGGAAATGTTAAAATTCTTGAAGACACAGAGCTGTAACATATAGCGGCAGAGCACTTACTGAAAACTATTTTTTTTAAAAAAAGTATTTCCAAGATAGAATTCTGCTACTCAATGTTTCTCAAGCAATTTTTTTTTAATGTTCTAATCTCATTTTAACTAGTATTTGTCAGTGTTCCATGTAACACCCCTAATGACACAATTAACACTGTGGAAAAATGGGAGCAGGTTTGAAGGCCCAATTTAAAAGATGGCTTCCAGATCTGACAGTGTTATTGTAGCTCTAATGTTGTTTAATGGTTTTTTTTTTAATATTTAGACTTTATTTTTATTTTGCAGTTCCTGATGATGTGTTTGCTCAGAATTACATATGGAAAGGATCCTACAATTATAAAGGCAAAAAGCAGCCAATGACCTTGACTGTTACTCATTTCAATGCATCATCTGGAAGAGTGAATGCGACCCTTACTAATAGCAATATGGAGTTGTTGCTTTCAGGTAGGAACAACAATTATAAATCACTATGTTTAATTCTCTTAACATGTCTACCAGCAGCCTGATACCCATTTCATGGAAATGATGATCATTGTAAAGCCCTTCACAGTTTTAGTGTTGGATATTTTCAAGACAAACTTATTCAAGTAGAATCTTACCACCCTATCTAAACACTAAAATGGTAAATACAGGCCTCTTCAGGAAAGTGCTTGGATCTGTCTGATGGTAGTAGCAGTTTTAATTGTAGTTTAATGAAGATTTGTTAATATTGGTCCTACAAATATTTTGCATTTTTTCTGTTGTGTTATTCTAAAAAAAAATAGTGAAGTGACACACATATATTTAAGAATGTAGTATGTCTTACTCATTTTATTTCTTGTTCTCCTTTATGCATAGAAGCCATCTGCATAGCATTAAGCCTGCGACTTTCTTTGAACCCTAAACTGGGAAGTCAATAAAATATCTAGATCTGCACAATAGACTATGACCCATAACCTTCAAGAAAGAGGCTTTTTATGATGAGTGAATTGATTCAGAATAATAGTAACCACAACCTCCAATCAATGTCAACCACTCTGACATTTCCTGTTTCATTGGAGCTCTTATTACTTATGAGGTTTAGATCTGAGTTTTGCAGAAATTCTTATGTTGAAATGTCTTATTGAAGGGTGCTTATTTCTGAATTGACATGTTTAGAATTGCACTGCTAAATGTGCTGATCACAGGATTATATAATATATTTTATTCCAAACAGTACTACCATTTAATGGCTATTGAACAAATAGATATATGAAGGCACACTTGACTACTTAGAAAAGATTGATTTGAACAATTACTTTGAATTTTTTGTTCTTATATAAAAACAGAAAGCACAGTTTGGTATATTAGAGTATTTAATGGTCTGTAATTTCCGGCATCAAACTACATTGTAGAGTACATTAGATAATGATTCTGTGGAAAACATTAAACAAAATGAAGCCAAATGGGTTCTCAAAGATTCGGGATAGCTGTTTGTGATTGGATATTTGCCTTCATGCATGGACAATCCATCCACATAATAGTTGGTCAAGTAAGCATATAGGAAAACTCTAGGGGTTTCAAAACAGCATCTCAACCCTTTGATAGGCTGCAGATATTTTGTGACCTAAGAGAATAGATCTATTTTCGATCCTCATATGATTCCACAGGCCTATTAAATGAAGACCAACCTTTTTGTCATTAATGTGTATGTAAAAAAAAAGCATTTGAAAAAATATGTGAATAATGATGGCTTTGAAGGACAGAGAGAAGGTTCACTACTATGATCAAGTAAACAAAACTTGACAATAGACCAAGAAATGAGGAGTCCTTGGTGCTCTCTAAGCTTGCTTGTTTTGTTTTGTGGTTGTCATTGTTTTGCAGATATTTCATTATCCAAATGAGATAACATCATCAGTGTGAGTAGGGAGTATGATTTGCTCTCAGTTTATATTCAAGTGGCTTGCCCTGTCAGTGTTGGTGGGAGTGATCTTGGTGTTATTTTGGTTAGGTTATTTACTATTAACTTGTTTGGCAGTTCCTTAATTGGGATATAGTTACTTCTTGATTGTTGGTCTGATGTTAATCTTGCTGTTAACCTCTGTTCATCTGGATATTGATTGCTGATGAGGAGGTGTTTTGTATTTTTTTCCATTGGCTTATTGTCTCTCTTGAATTGTATGTAGATATTGTTTATGTCTATGTGCCTATTGATGGCCGATTTTTCAGATTGCAAGTCTTTCAGGAATTCACTAGCATTTTTGGACTTGGCTTGGTCTAGGATAGTCACAGTTGAAACTATGATTTAAATATGTCCATGTGTTGTGAAATTAAAGAGTTTTCATCATGTTTTCTAACTGGTAGTTGGTGTTCATGAATGCATTCTGCCTGTTTCTCCTACAGACCAAGAACGTAGTGTGTAAAAAAAAGGGCTTAGATAGCTATATCTCCTTCCCAAGTCTCATGACATTGAGGAGAAAAGAGAGAAGTTAGGAAGCATATTCAGACTCCCAAGATTCTGTTACTATAGTTGTTCTAATAAAAGTACCTTTAGGGCTGCAACAACTTAAGATCTTCTTGACAAACTGAAAATGGGTATGGAAACTTAAATTTTTTTCCTACTTTTTAAAAAACCCAAATGGGAAAGAGCTAAGAAAATCATATAAATTTGCCAAAATTAGATAACTTACCATGGAATTAAAGAACAGGCAATGTAGCAAGATTTCTTTAAAAGAAATCTAGCAGGGACCAGGAAATTATAGATCCATTAGTCTAATTCTTGCACTCTAACTTGTCCAAATAAATTGGCAGAAAGCAAGATTAATTTAAAATTATTATAAAGAACAAACCCTGTGGGGGAAAAAACTACCATGTCTTCTATGAAGGAAAATAATGTGGCAACATTCTTGGAATATTAATAAATATGTGGATAGGATATTCTAAGTAGATATTATACATGGGATTGTCACTAACTAGATTAATGGTAGATTGATGATGTCTTCATCAGACATTCACAATTTATTCCATTCACTTCGAATATTACATTCAGTTTTGGTCGCCATGATGTAAAAAAGATGTGGAGACTCTAGAAAGAGTGCAGAGAAGAGCATCAAAGATATATAGTGGATTGGAGACTAAAATTGAATATGACTAGTTTAATGGAAAGAAGACAGGGGGTGACATGATAGCAGTGTTCCAATTTCTAAGGGGCACCCACAAAAAAGATTGGATCAACCTTTTTTTCCAAACCACCACCACAGCACAACAAGGAGCAATGGGCAAGGAAACTAATCAAGAAGAGAACCAACGAAGAGAACTGTTTCCTGACAGTTAGAACAATTAATAAGTGAGATGAAATTCCTCCAGAAGTTGTGGATGCTCCAACACTGGAGGTTTTTAAGAAGAGATTGGACAAACATCAAGCACTGAGGGGGTTGGACTTGAAGTTAGGCCCTTCCAACTCTGTTAATCTGTTAATTTACAGCATTTTGACTAAAGTGGGATAGGACTAATTCAAGGACATTGAATTTGACATTTTTTAATGCTGTGGTTGCTTTTGTTGTATTGAAACTTCTACATTGTAGCAATTAAGCCACATTATGAAGAATTGAAAGGTATGACAAGAAAATTTACATAATGGTAAATTTTGTTTGTTCTGGTCAGTTTAAATTCTGAAGCTCCGTTTTGACTCTATGGTCCATGTGGCCTTGCAAAGCTAATTGGCAATTAGGTCTCTGGCAGCATTTCAAGGGAGATAAATATGAGTGCTTATCAGCCTTATCCTGAAAGACTTTGGCAGACTTATGGCGGACTCTTTACAAACTATTTGTGACCCATTACAGGCTGTGAATAAACATAATTCACAGCTGTTGAAATAAAAAGAGGGTTTTGGGGATTAAGTGTGTGCTTTGTACTGTCTCAGAAGCCAAGGTCAGAATACAGCCTGCCATCCTTCCAAGATCAGTAAAATCAGGACCAAGATTGTTGGAGGCAATATGCTGACTCTGCAAAATGCTTAGAGAGGGCTGTAAAGCACTATGAAGCAGTATATAAGTCAAAGTGCTATCATACTCAGTCAACTACTGTTGTAACTTGAACAGTCAATGATCTACTGTATTTGAAAAACAATATCAATAAATGATATTTTTATCATTTCAATGAATTCTGGTCTTAACTGGAATACTTTGGAAGATTTTCAGATATGTTTTAGTATGTGGCAATCCTTGTCACCTTAAATGACCCTGTTGTGCTGAGTAATGGGTTGTGTATCATTCTCAAAAGAAAAATCACTTTTACCCAATTCTGGATAATTTACCCAGAGTTGGGAAACACTGAAGAATTTCGCACAAGTAAATTGGCTGTGTTCAAAATAAAACAGATATAAAGAATATATCCAAAATAATACTTTGGCAAAGGAAAAGAAGAATACAATTATATTTCTTGCTTCTGTGTAGCAACAGAAACTCCAAAAAATCTTTATCTCCAAAGAATATGCAAAAAAACCCCAACCCATTGCAAAACCACATGATGGTATTAAACTGAGATTAGAGTAAAGTAAGAAATCTTCTGTAATGTTCAAGTTGTTTTCATTCTCAGCACGTTTCTTGAATCAAGTAATGCATTGCAGATGCATTTTTAAATCAAACATGGTGCAGTAGGTTTTTTGAGCGCAGGTATATCTTGATTAAGAAAAAAGCACTAATACAGGTAAACAATGCATTATACCTAGCATCTTGAGTTACACACAGTTAAGTATAGTCTTGCTTCAGGGAGGATGATTAATCACAGGAGATATACTTGTGTGTGAGAGAGAGTGTGTATGTGTGTGTGTATATATACATACATACATACATACATACATACATACATACATACATACATACATACATATTGAGGAAAACCTATGAACATTGTAGAGATAACCATCACACATGAATTAGAGCTTCTGATTTTGGATCAGGCACATGTAAAAATTCTTCTTAAAAAAAAAATTAGAAAAAGAAATATATAGTTTAAATGTATTTTTAAATTATTTTGTATGTTCAGTTATATATTTTAATAGAAATAGAACTCCAACAATACTAAAGAATAACCTTCAAGAATGACTTGAGATCTATTGTTGTTCTACATGCACAGAATCTCCATACAGAGAAATATTATTATTATTATTATTGTTGTTGTTGTTGTTGTACAATTGTATCACAGCGGCCAGTTGTTTCGCCGGATTTGGCATTGGTTACTAGTCGGGCCCCACCCAGGGGCCTAGGACGTCGTAACGTATTTTCGTAATATGCGTGCAGATCCAAGCAGTGCGGCTTTTTGCATTTGACTGATGGTGATTTTGTCAATTTTTAACTGTTTTAAATGTAATTCCAGTGCTTTTGGAATAGCACCCAGTGTGCCAATTACCACTGGAATTACCACTGCTGGTTTGTGCCATAGTCGTTGAATTTCGATTTTTAAGTCCTGGTATCTTGCGATTTTTTCATGTTCCTTCTCGGCGACCCTGCTATCACCTGGTATTGCGATGTCTATGATTGTGACCTTATTTTTCTCAACCAGTGTGATGTCTGGTGTATTATGCGCCAGTATTTTGTCGGTTTGTATACGGAAATCCCACAAGATCTTGACCATCTGATTTTCGGTGACTTTTTCAGGCTGATGTTCCCACCAGTTTGTTGCTGTTTTAATATTATAATTTTTGCACAAATTCCAATGGATCATTTGTGCTACTGAATTGTGCCGCATTTTATAATCAGTCTGCGCGATTTTTTTACAGCAGCTGAGTATGTGATCAACAGTTTCATCAGCTTCTTTGCAAAGTCTGCATTTGGTATCATCAGAGGATTTTTCGATTTTGGCCTTAATGGCATTTGTGCGGATAGCTTGTTCTTGCGCAGCCAGGATTAGTGACTCTGTTTCTTTCTTTAATGTACCTGTTTTTAACCATAACCAAGTTTGTTCACTGTCCACTTTATCTTTTATTTTTTCCAGAAATTGACCATGCAGTACTTTGTTCTGCCAACTCTCCATTCTTGATTTTATCACATCTTTTCTGTATTCTTGTTTTGTCTGTTGGGCCTTCAGTAGATTTTTGTTCTTTACTTCGATTAATAGATGTTCTTGAGTGTCTTTTAAATAATCAGCCAGTGCATGTTTTTCTTCTTCAACTGTTTGCTTAACTTGTAATAATCCTCTGCCACCTGATTTTCGGGGCAGATATAGTCTATCAGTATCACCACGTGGATGTAAACTGTAGTGCATTGTCATTAGTTTCCTGGTTTTTCGGTCCAAAAGGTCCAAATCAGCTTGTGTCCAGTTAACTATACCAGCTGTGTATCTTATAACTGGTATTGCCCAGGTATTTATGGCCTTGATTGTATTTCCACCATTCAATTTAGATTTTAAAATTTTCCTAACTCTGTTGGTGTACTCTCGCCTGACAATAGTTTTTACTTCTCCATGCTTGATGTTATCCAACTGCAGAATGCCTAAGTATTTGTAGGCTTCATTTTCTTTGCATTTAATTAATTGGCCATTGGGCATTTCAATTCCCTCACATGCAGTGATTTTGCCCCTTTCTATAGATACAGTGGCGCATTTTTCCATGCCAAACTGCATTGAAATATCGGTGCTGAATACTCGGACTGTGTTTGTCAATGATTGGATTTCTATTTCTGACTTTCCATAGAGTTTCAAATCATCCATATATAGTAAATGTGAAATTTTTTCAGCTTCTTTGGCTGTTTGGTAGCCTAATTTCATTTTTTTTAAGATTACTGATAGTGGGATCATTGCGATGATGAAGAGAAGAGGTGAAAGTGAATCACCCTGGAAAATTCCTCGCTTGATATTAACCATTCCGTAGATCTCATTCCCTACTGCCAACTCAGTTCTCCATTGTTTCATCGCCTTTTCAGTAAAGGATGTAATATTTTTGCTAATGCCAGTTGTTTCTAAGCATTTTATGATCCAACTATGTGGCAGTGAGTCAAATGCCTTTTTGTAATCAATCCAGACCATATTCAAGTTCGTTTTTCTGTTCTTACAATTTTCTAATATCATTTTATCAATTAGGAGCTGATCTTTCGTGCCCCTGCTCCTTCTTTTGTTGCCTTTTTGCTCTACTGGCAAGATGTTGTTTGTTTCCAAATAATCCATCATGTTATCTGCAATAATGCCTGTGAGTAATTTGAAGGTTGTTGGCAAGCATGTTATTGGTCTGTAGTTTTCAGGTGTTGTTCCTTTAGTTGCATCTTTCTGAATCAAGTATGTTTTTCCAGTTGTCAACCATTCATCAATTTGGCCCTTTTGTAAAATTTCATTCAGTTGCCTGGCCAATATTGCATGTAAACTGGTCAGATATTTGAGCCAGAAACCATGTAATTGGTCCTTTCCAGGTGATGTCCAATTCTTTACCTTTTTAACTCGATTTTTGACCATCTCAGTTGTTATTTCTAATACTTGCATTTGTTTGTTGCCAATGCTTTTCTCAAAGTCATGTATCCACTTTGTTTCCTTGTTGTAGTCCTTTGCATTTTCCCACAATTCTTTCCAGAATTCAACTGTGGCCTGTTTTTCTGGTTTTTCACTTTTGGTGTCACCATTCACATTAAGACTTTGATAAAAACGCCGTTGGTCTGATCGAAATTGCTGATTTTGTTTATATTGGATGATTCATGCCTCATATCTTTCAATTTTTCTAGCTGTTGCTGTTATCTGCTGTTTTACAATCTCTACAGCTTCATTGATGTTTCTTGTATCCAATCTATATCTCCTGATTAGCCGATCTATGATTTTGTTGTTTTTAAGCCGTTGTTCATGCATGTTCTTTAAGTTACTAGCATCTGCCCTTAATTTTTTGATTTTTTGTTCTAAACGGATTTTCCACTTTGGCTTTGATGCTTTTTCTGTTGTGTGACTAGGTACTTTAATTTTAATGCCTAGTTCATTAGTGACTATTACAGCTGCGCTGTACATTAACTGGTTTGTTTCCAAGATGGATCCCGGTTCAATTGTTGAAAACACTGCATTAACCATTTTCATGATAGGGGCCAAAATTTTCTTAGGCACAGTTTTTAGTGATGGTAAACGTTGCCTTTCCTCATTAAGCAGAAAATGCTCCAGGATCTTATCCTTCAATTCTTTTTGTTTTTGAGTTAGTTCATCAGTTGGTTCAGTGATAACTGGTTCTAGTGGTGGTGATGTTATTTTCTCCCCGAGAGCTTCTTCTGGGAGTTCTACTATAATGTCTTTAGTTGTGTCTTGAATATCAGTTATTTCCGCTTGTGATATTGTTTTTTGGGTTTTGCAATTTGCCTGAATTTCCTCATGTTCAACTTCACTAAACACTTTATTCCGTATAATAAATCGCCTTTGATCTGCTAGTCGTTGTTCACTAACATTTGAATCTGGATATTGTTGTTTCCATAATTCATACATTCGCTTTAAATAGCCTCTTTTTTCTGGCTCTGAGTTGTAGTAACAGGCCATTATGGCACGGTTTTCATCTGCACTATATTTTTGTCGTTTTGTTGGCTGGTCCACTTGTAGCCCACTTGTCGACGGATGTCCAGGGACCCCAACATCCGCCGCGGCCCTTGTTAACCCGCGCGACGACCGATGCGGTATGGAATTCTTATTTGTTTTTTTCACCATATTGTATGGGTTGGCGGGGGTTTTTTTACGGGACCAGATGCCAACCTGACCCCAACCTTCCTCCTTTCTCATCCGGGCTTGGGACCGGCAACGGCAGAGTTATTATTATTATTATTATTATTATTATTATTATTATTATTATTATTATTATTATTATTTAGTACATTTACACATGCTGTCCATCTCATTGTCAGGCAATGAGCAGCAAGACTGATCTACTCGTTCTAATTGTAATTTATGCATGGTTACTTTTTGTTTGGTTGCTTTTGATTTTGTTTGGGGTTTTTTTTTTCATAATGAATTGTGAACTGTTGGTAATTTGTATGCTATCCTTTAACTATGACAGTTATACTTGACAGCTAACATTTTAGATTTCCCTATGTGCAGACATCTGGATTCTTGGAAACTATGACTTTCCAAATGGAAACTTTCCAGAAATGTAATTTCTAAATCAGAAGGATGTCTCAAAGGAGTATTAGATGGCTCCTTATGCAACTCCATTTGCTGTTGAACCCTGCAATGTCTGCAAGAGTGCTCAATCATAATTTGCCAAAAAGAATAATCCAAGGGATTCTTCAAGGAAGATGATTCATTCATCCTGTTAAAACCTGTCAGTTTAACTTCAGCTTCCAATCTTTTCCTGAATTGAATAATTCATTGGCAAAGAAAGGAGACATCTGATTATAGCTGGATATCTGCTTCCTTTTGGCCTGATAAAATTAGATATGGACAATTCTGAGAAGTACCATACAATATAGCTGTATGGTATAATATTGCTTCCAACAATAATTTTACCAACCTCAGAAGAATGGAAGGCTGAGTCAATCTTGAGCTGGTCAGAATCAAACTTCTGGCAGTGATCAGAATTAGCCTGCAATACTGCATTCTAACCACTAATCAAATATCTACTGAGAGTTGCCCCGGTGATATAGAAATTGTTTCTTAAACAATATACTTGAAGAAATTTTTTTAATTGATTCCCCAAGATAGCTAAGGACAGAGGTTTTGTTGGTTTTACTAGCTAAACAAGTATCATACCGAATTATAAAGAAGACATTGATACACACTCCTAGGATGACGTGTTGAAATATAAAACATATATTTTAAGTGGATAATTATTGAAAGTTGTACTATGTTTTTCTCAATATGCCTTTGTGAAAATGCATTTTGAACACAAACAGCAATTTGTTTTAGATATTATGACAATTCAAAGACATCCTTAAATAAACCTTACTTCAGACACACCATCATATGTAAACAAGTTAATTGATTATGTGTCATCAAGTTAGTATGGACTCTTAATAAAGAGATATATAGCTTCCCCTACCCCAGGAGCATCTGGTCCCAACTTAGTCCATCAGGTACATATATGACTGAAATTAAGTCCATCCATCTTGCTACCCTATCAACCCACAGGTTTCATAGGTCTTAGTCGTGGTTTTATTCCCAAGGTAAAAGCATCAGGGATTCACCTAATCCTTTTTTTCAAGTAAAGTATGTTCCTGATTTATTGCTATCTCCTAAATGTACAGTAGCCATCCTTTAGAGCCTTTGAAGCATATTAGTCAAAGTTTCCTCTCAGGAAAGTGGAGAAATTATGGTTTAAACACCTTCTTAACATGTAGGTTGACAGTATTGTTTGGTCTTCTAAATCTATTACCTTTGGTTTTCTAAATCTACTATAATATCTTAGTGTTTTGCAGAGGATCAATGTGTTGACAGTGAACATTGAACAAGAATGCTTTTACATTATTTTTTGCCAATGGCTTCAAATTCTTTCTCTGTATACACATGGGTTTCAATTTGTCCCTTTCAATTTTTCTGAAGCAATTACCTTTTGTACCTTGTGAATACACCAATGCATACCTATCTGTAGCTCAGAACTACCTGTCATTTTAGTATCTTTTTTAACTATTTCCTTATATCCTGGATTTCTTCCTGGATTATAAAATATGAGAGGGGGGAGGGGGGAGAGGGAGAGAAAAAGGGAAAGAGAAAAAGAGAGAGAAAATGAATGAATGAACATTATGTGGGGAACTTGGGTCCATTGATAAGTGGAAACCTGTACCAGATGTTTTCAGATTCTAGTTTAACCCATGTTTAACACAGCACCATATTGCCTTTAATCTTTTTTCATCATTATATTACCGTGTACATAAACAAAAGTCTCTGTTTTGGTTTCCATAGACCCTTTATTTTCCTTCCTTCCTTCCTTCCTTCCTTCCTTCCTTCCTTCCTTCCTTCCTTCCTTCCTTCCTTCCTTCTCATGAATAAAAAGAAATACAAGGTAAGCTACAGGCAATTAGCAATAACTGGATATAACAAAAATTATCAGAATGATTTATGACAGATTTTAGTTAAATCTGAATTTGTAGCAAATTTTGGGTGTGCACAGTGTGTCTGTGTGTGTATGTGTGTGTGTGTTTGTTTGTTTGTTTGTTTGCATAGGCATATAGATATATAATTTTGTTAAATCATGTCCAATTCTCAGCGATTACCTGGGCATATCCCTGCTGTTTCCTTAGCAATGTTTTGCAGAAGTGGTTTGCCAATGCCTCCTTTCCTAGGGAAAATGATGGATCAACGTCATTAGGCTGGCCTTGTGCCCAAGGCATCAGGCCTCCTGGCTTTTGCCTGATGCCTTCATCACCACATTAAATTGCCTCTTCTAGGTGTTATGCTTACTCTGAAACCGACCACCGTCTAAACTGTTGATTCACAACATGCAATTAAATAAATAGCTATGTTTTTTAAGTTACATAGAGAGATAAAAAATATAAGATATAAATATAAAGATATAAATCTATGATCTTTGTGCCTCCCCATTACAAAGATAGTCTAAAGAAGTTGATATTGGTTTTGCTTACTGGCTCAGATCAACTATGTTTATCTTTTGCAGGGTTGTATAAAAGTCAAGAAGCCCGTTTAATGCTCCATATATATCTCATTAAAGCACCGTACCAAACTTCTGCGAACAAACTGAAAGACGACAAATGGGCAATGGATGGCTTTGTGAGTATACTTCTGGCAAAGTCCAATGTGTCTTAATAAAAAAAATAGTGATGACTTGTTCATGAGACCAGAAAGAAGTCATTTTTTTTAAAAAAAATGAAAGTTTAATTAGGAATGTTGAAAAATAGGCTTGCACAGCCACTTGCTGACAAGACAAGAACAAATGTTGGTATTATAGGTTAGTGGCATTCTTAAAGGTCATGGGAAATGCCATTGATTGGATTCAAAGGTAGACTAGCATGCAAGAAATACATCAGCAAACATTATGGATGACTACTTTCTTTCTTGCCAATACATTTGTATTAGAAAATCATGTCCTTACATATTCATAGAACGGATGCACATAGAATGGATACACTATGATGCATTTCTACATCATGGTATGCCTGTTTTATACTTATTAGGATGCAGTGCAACATTGATTAATGAGAAAAGATGCAACATAACATTACAATTAGAAAATGGGAATAATGCCCTAGATTTTCTTTCAAGTGTCTATGTCCATCAGTCAGTGTAGTACTGTATCAGTGATTAGTACTTTGCAAAATAGAAACCCTGATAAGTGTGATTTGTTTCTCTAGCAAAGTATACAGTACTATTGCTTTCTATGTTGATTATAATGCTAAAATTGTAGTAGTTAGTAGAGCAAATGGATTATATTTTTATGTGATCATGTAGAAACCCTACATTTCTTTAAGCTTTGTAATTGACAAAATTACATTACATCAACATGCAGTGTTATTTATAACTACCGTACATTGTAGTGCAATACAATAGATTTTAATAGATTAAAGCAGCAATATTGCAAGGACAAACTAAAGTGTGATGTGATAAATTTTGCATTGGTAACATAATTCAAAATATATTTATTGGTTTGATTCCAGTAAAATCTGTTAATAGTTTTAAAACTTTTAAAAGCTCTTAAAACATGAAAGAATTTAAAACATTGATTACAAAAATAGGCTAAACTAAGCACTGAATTTCAATGACAAATGCCTGGGGACAGATTCTCATCTTTGAAGTTTTCTAAACATTGCAAGAGTGGAGGCTATAAGGCCTTCCAAAAGGGTGAAGCAATACAGAAGAACAATGCTAGAACAATATATTTCTGACTGGAGGGGCATCTTAAATCAAATCAAAGCTGCATTTTATTTATGGTCAAGACCAAAGAGGAATCTTAAAACATTTTTAAAAGTCTAGGTGGCAATATCTATCTGAATTGACTGTTCCATATAAAAAAATTGGCTAGCACTTAGAAAAGAAACACCAAGGAATAGCGGGGGAAGTAAATACTAATGGCAATCACATTCATATTGTCTTTAAAGCAGTCATTATTCAAAGTCAACTAAAAATAGTCTTTGCTACTACTGAAACATAAGATTATTTATTAGATGTTGAAGTTAGCTATTCTGTGAAACATAAAAACAGACAAATGATTTTTTCCTCTAATTGCTTTATACTTGATTTTAGATACTAATAAAATTATAAGACATTTAAGGCCAGATAAGACAAGACAACAAGCAAAGATTTTAAAAATTCCTTGGTTCTACTACCAAGTATAGTGGATTTTTCCTTTTTTCTTTCTTTTCCATATTCTTCAAGTATTTTTAATACAACTACTCTAGATCTTCGGTTACTATTTCCCTATTATATCTTTTTGCTTTTTTATACTGTTTTTAATTTTTTGGAGCATCTTTTAAAATAAAATAAATAAATGCAACTACTTCCAAATCATCATGGAGAAAACCTATCAATGTGATAGTTAAGAGTTGACAATGACTTGATGACGTATAATTAACTGATCATTTCCAGATCAAAGGAATCTAATATCATTAACAATAACAAAATGTATAAGTAACTGAATGTGGAAAGTGTTTTTCCCCAGATTGAATCTATTAAGCTTTTCAAGTTGCTGCTGTGAACATGCATACACATATTAATTTTACATACCTTTCTTTTTATTATTCTATATAGGTTTCTGCAGAACCTGATGGTGCAACCTATGTTTTTCAAGGATTTATTCAGGGTAAAGATTATGGTCAGTTTGGACTTCAAAGATTAGGTAAGATGATGCTTTTAATTTAGACATGGTCAAATATTTTGCAGTCATTTGAAATCAACAAAGATGGGTCTTCATCCACTGATAAAATTCTGGAAGGCAATCTACATGTGTATTTTTTACTTAATGTGGAGATTTTTAGAGATTGAGAAGAGTAACGCTACGTCTCTTCCCTTAATAACTGACTCCATTTGAATTATGAATGACATTTTAGATAGACTCGCTGATACTATTTCAAGAAAAGCTAATTACAGTCATAAACTGGAAACTGAAAGTATCTACATATGACACTTCTTCCCGTAGCCAAATTTTACTAAATTAATTTTAAGTTTAGACTCCAAAATATTTTGAAAATGGGTTGGTATTGTCATCAAAGGTACATTAGAAAGTACATGATCTGAGGTAATCACAGCCAACTCAAGATATCATCAAAATAAAGAAATGTGCAAATGTGCATAATACTAAAGAAGTTGAGTTTGTATGGTGATGTTAAAATGCACATTTTGTTTCTTTCCCTCTTGCCAATACTCCCTTAATGGGCAACTTAGTTAGATTAGATGATGGTCAGTTATCTGTATTTAACCAAAGTTCTGCTGATGGGAATGTATTTCCAGCATTTGGTATTTATACACACTGAGTCTATAAACTATGAATAGTCTCAAATATTAGTTAAATGCATAATTCAGTAAGGTACAGTATTTTACTTCATCCTAGTTATGTACAATGGAAATTTTCTTAGATTCTTCCTTCCCAGCAATTTCCATTGTTCATTGTGCAATCTTGTTGAAATATTATACTTATTTCTGTACTTAAGTGGCTTAATTACAATTTTGCTGTTGAAAATTTCATTACGAACCAATTTCATTGTATTTAAGTACAATGACAAAAAAAGATTATACTTATACAGCAGACATCTAATCCCTTCCAAATTGTTGTAGAAAGTTTGTGTTCGAGAGAAAGATCATTTCTGTTGGATGGATGGATGGATAGGTAGAGATAGATTAGATAGATAGATAGATAGATAGATAGATAGATAGATAGATAGATAGATAGATAGATAGATAGATAATGGATGGATGGATGGAAGGACAGATGGACGGATGGATGCTAAATGCATTTAAACAGGTCAAATTGTTTGCCATTTTCCCTTCTAAAGATGAAAAAAGAAAACTTTTTAATATGATATAGTGGTAGCCCAGATTTTTACTGTATCTGATTCAGCACCTATAAACATAAATGGTAAAGTCTAGGTGTATGCTTTCGTTTATCCAAACATAATGTTTTTTTTTTATTAGTCTTTTTAAGGAGAACTCTGGGAGCAATTCTGAAATTTATGTGATGTGCTTTACTCTACGTGCATGTCTGCTTACCTTTTCTTCCAAATTCCTAAGTACTAATAAAATATAATTGCCTGCATCCATAAGCATATAAAAAACAGGAGAAATGGGTAAAAGAAAATATTAAGCTGTAATTATTAGAGTCAATTTCTGTACAGTGGCACGTTTTTCCCTTCTTAATTGAACACTTGTATTGCTAAGTGTACTTATTCCTCAGGCACTAGAATCCCATTTAGCACAAACTGAATGGTCTTCCAAGAAGAATTTGTTATCTTGGCAGTAATCTTCCCTCCCTTTCGGCATGAGCATTTTTAAGTGTTACCCAGCCCACTTTATAACAGATTTAAAAAGCAAACACAATCTGCATCTACATCATTTATTTTTGCCTGTGTTTACCTTGATTGGTCTATAACTGACTTCACCATGGAATTCTCCTGTTCAGAGGAGATCTGCAACTTAGGCATTGTTTTAGATTCAAAGTTTCTGCTCTAGAAGCAGATAATATCTGTGGTCAGGAGGCCTATGTACAGTTACAACTTGTTTTCTAGTTGCAATGGTTCCTGGATTGGAAAGTCCTACGTACACTTGTCTGCTAACTGTAGTGATTTGGATTGGAAAGTCCTATTCAATAGGACTGCTATTGTCACCTTCCATTTGAATTACTGTAATACAACAGGTGTCAAACTCAATCTCATCACATGACATATCATAACATTTTTTGCCTTTGTGGAGCCAGGGTGGACGTGGCCTGAGCATGACGCATCCGGCCCATGGGCCGCCAATTTGACCAGCCTATGTGACAAATGGGGACACTCTTAACAAGCATTTGGCAGTACAACTGGTACAAAATTCAGCAAAGTGGACAGTGATGGATGCATACTTGGGTGACCCTATTGTTTTGGGAACGGCATTGGTTGCCAGTTGACTACTACATGCAATTAAAGTTATTGGTTGTGACCATTAAAGACTTATACTCATATTCACCAATATTTGTCTCCCCATTTAAGCAGTTTCCTTATCTGATCGGGAAACTCTCTCTTCTCTGTTTGAGAATGCCGTCTGATGAGAGCTAGGAAAAGGGTACTTTTAAATGGCATTCCTATGATTTGAAATTCTTTCCTTATTCCCTTCTGACTTTTGCGAAAGCAGTTAAGACCTAGCATTTCCATTTAGCCCAGGAGGAAGGCATCTTTTGAATGGAGAAGAGGCTGGTGGACGCGTGACCCATGGGGTTTTCTTCTTTTGTTGCTTGTAAGGTTGTTTGGATTTCTTTTCCCTGGGTACATGTATTCATTTTTGGAAAGGTTCTTTTTTATGATATTTTTAAATGTTAGTCATATTTCCATCAAATGGAATCAGACAGCATAAACCGTGTACATAAATGAATAAATAAATTGTTAGACACTCAACATGTGAAAGACAAATGGATCTGTGAAGTTGTAAAATTATGAAGAAATTTGAAAAGACAAAAGAATGCATGAACTGATTGGACTTCATTGAATTGCCCTTGTAGGAAGAGAAAGTATGTGGAATTATTCACACTTTTGAATGATCGTTTATTTGAAACAAGATAGAGCAGGCATGTCAAACTCACATCATCACGGAGGCGTCATATGACATATTGGGACTTTGCTAAACTGGCTGTGAGTGTGGGCAGTTCATGATGCATCTGCCCCATGAGCTGGGAGTTTGAAAGCCCTGAGGTAGTAGAAAGATTTTTAAGGAAAGAAATGCAAGAAAGATTCTTTAATCACAACTTAGGCAAATTAATCACAACTTTGTGATCTAGCCAGTTGTGTTTAATTTGTGCAAGCAATTGACTGTTTTCTTCCTGCAAGGCATAATTCTGGGGCCTGGCTAGGATAGTCAGTATAGAACAGTGATGGCAAATCTTTTCAGCACTGAGTGCCCAAACTGGAATATGCGGGTGTGCACCGGAGCTGCCGAAACTCAAAGACCAGCTGGCCAGTGCACATGCACCTGTTCTTCTGCTTTCCAGCACACACATGTATGCTGACCAGCTGATATTCACACATGCCAGAGACCTGAAAACATGAAGACCAGCTGGCTGGCACTTATGCACTCCCCGCAACCCAGAAGAGCAGCTGGCGAAGGCACATGTGCCAACAGAGTGGGCTCTGCATGCTACCTCTGGGACGTGTGCCATAGGTTTGCTATCAAGTAATAGAGGATGATTACACAATCCAATTGCATATTTCATACCAGAAAGTGGCAGGGCTTTGATTGTATAGTCATATCCAGTAGTTTGACTTTCTGATCACCCTGATGTTGATTATATATATTCATTTCAAACAGATAAGTAAATATAATCTTTATTGTCAATGTACAACGAAATTGGTTGCATCTCTTTTGTTATGGAAGCTGTTCAACTGGGAGTAATTACCCTTTTAATAGATTGCAAAAGAATCTGCCCTTATAAGTGTGGAACCAGAAACAAATTAAGCACTGAAGCCAGTCTCCTGCACCTGGCGTTGGGCATGGGGAACCTCACCAAATAGAAGCAGATGAATAATTATCTTCATAACTTATTTTTCCCTAATTTAAATAATAACCCTGGACATAAATATGATTTGATATAATCCCAGTGCTGTTTCAAATCTACTTGGGTGGAAAGCAACCATATATTTTGGTTCCTTTTAACCAGGACAATTTTATCTGAAGCCAAAAGCAGAGAGTACTTAACTTCACATTTTGATTATCATCTAGAAAGAGCAGGAACTCACATCTCAAATATATGGGTGATTCACTTGGTTAAGTTTGCAAAATAATTGGAAATTGTGGGGCATTATAGAACAATAAACAAATTGTGCATTTGTAAAATGTACTTGTGTATAAATATTTATAAATATTTGGAATACATATTTTCCCATAACAGTAGTAAAAGAAATATTGTTTATCTTTATGTTTGGTTTTGTTTTGCCAGGACTTAATATGTCTAAAGGATCAAATTCATTAAATCAATCACATGGTACAAACAGCAGTTCTGTGGCCATTGCTATTCTCGTGCCTTTTTTCGCCCTTATTTTAGCAGGCTTTGGATTTTACCTTTATAAACAAAGGTAGGTGGAATATACATCTATTTTGTATGCAAAGTGATATATGATATATATGATGTGTGTGCATCTGTGTATGTGTGTGTGTGTGTGTATGGAGAGAAAGAGAGGGAGAGGGAGGGAGGGAGGGAGGGAGGGAGAGAGAGAGAGTTTTTTAAAGTGTCATCTGAACAAATCAGAGATTAAAATTTAGCTTCTGAAATTCTCCCATTTCTTTGTACTTTATGCCTAGGGTTACATACTTTAGTAATTCCTAGGGTTACATACTTTAGTAAACTCAGGAACACCACCATTATTTACATTGTTTATCTTCACAATTGTTCAGGCACTTTTCAATGGTCATTGATTATAGAATCTAGGCTGTATGGATAATGTTTTTTTTGTTCGGGGGTTTTTTTGTTTTTTTTTTGGACCTAATTATGAAATCCCGTTAGGTTCATCCAGGCTTCCAATTTACCAATCTACCTATATCTCTAAAAAGGCATTCAGGGCAACAACCTATTTGCATTAAAATAATGTATAATTAAATCAAAATTTGCATTGCATATAGGAACACAGCTACTTATATACAGAATACAGAACTTCATACATCCCAAAAAGTATTTATGATGTACAGTACCTCTTCCTTTTCAGGTACTGTTAAAAAGTATACATAAAAGTAAGGGAATAAAAATCTTATATTTCAAATTGTTCTGAATAAAAAGCAAATTGTAATTAGCACAGCAATCATGAAATAACAATGCTCATCCTAGATTACAATAACCTACATCAACAGGGTGAGTCACAACCCTAACCCTGTTTTGTGTGCATACCAATCTCATCTTGTTCAGGTTATAGTGTCAGAGGAATATCGTTTTTCAGATTTCTTAAGTGCATGGATATTGTATTACAACTATTTCTGATCATCCAATTATTATTATTCCATTATTCCTTGTCTGGCCTTTGGGTGCTTTGGAAAATAGTTTGACCCCTCCTCTCTGTGGCAGCCCATCAAATATTGGAACACCGCTATCATGTTTCCCCTGGTCCTTTTCTTCACTAGACTAGCCATGCCGAGTACTTGTAACCATTGTTCGTATGTTTTAGCCTCCAATCCCCTTATCATCTTTGTTGCTCTTTTCTGCACACTTTCTAGAGTTTAACATCTTTTTAATAGTGTGGTGACCAAAGCTGGATGCAGTATTTTAGGTATAGTCTTACTAAGGCTTTATAAAGTGGTATTAGTACCTTATTTGATCTTGATTGAATTCCTCTGTTAATGCAGAAAGATGCTAATAGTTGGTTTAGCTGTAGACATCACCATCACCACTTTTCTCTTCAGCATGACCCCTGAACTGCCATTGCTCTTCCCCATAGTTGTGTCTTCAGTTCTGATTGTTTCTTTTCCCTAAGAGCTTAGTATAAAATGGTTCTGAAATAAATCTGCTCTACAGAACACAGAAGCAGAACAAGGAATTTTGAGCATCTTTACAATGCCAACTGAGGCCATATCTTTGATTGGCAATGGAAGCCAATGTCTTCGCAGATCTCTACAATGCTTTAGCACTGGTATTTGTCATGATGCCATGGTTGGTTGGGAACTAGAAATATTGTTTTCCCTTTCTGAATCAGACTGTTCTCTAATTAATGTTTCACAGCACACGCTGCTTTGACTGTTAAGTTTTAAGTTTTATTTAATTGTTTAAAAACATGGTTTGCAGGAGACAGCTAGAAAACACTCTGTTGGTGACAAAAGCCCACTCTAAAAGTTTAGTGTTTTTGTTCCCATTAATGGGAACACATTTGAAAACTAAAAAGAATCTAAATGGTGTTCACCAGTCTGTACTATTATGATGCAGCTGAACTATGTACCATTTGTACATCTTATTACAGCCTTCATAATAAATTAAAGTAACTTATGAAAAGTATCCCATCTACATTAACTTCCTTTTACAACTATCAGAGATGCTTCATAGATAAGGTCATTGTTTCACATTATACCTTTACTTTCAGTTTTTGAAACTGTTGTAAATTACTGCCCTTTAGAGAGAAGCAACATATTCAAATGTCCTGATGCCTTGGAACACTGCAGTAATAATGGCTTTGCTGTGTACTTCACATATTGCCCATATTTCCTTTTTGACATGTACAGTATTGTGAATTGTATTCCTTGTATCATTTATCTTACATCAGCCATAAGTGCCATGAACAGTTTTATTACAGACAGCTGTTGCATAGCCATCATTGGCAATTCAGCTCCTATCAGTTTATGCTGTCATTACAGACTTTTGTCCAAGATTTATCCTACAGTTCTCACCTGGGAGATAGTTGTGCATAAAATATCTAAACCAATGTCATGATCCTTTGAGCGATCTGCTTCCAGTTCATATAAAATCTTTTTTTTTTCTGAACATTTTGGTACTATCAAATATGAAAAATGAGATAGGCTAATGTTTATAAATATAAGCTTTCCCATGAATGCACACATCTACTTTAGAATATAAAATAATGAAGCCATGGTGATTTAGTGGTTAGAATGTAATACTGCAGGCTAACTTTGCCCACTGCCAGGAGTTTGATCCCAACTAGCTCAATGTTGACTCTCCCTCATTCCAAGGTCGGTAAATGTGGACCCAGATTTTTGTGGTCAATATGCTGCCATTGTAAAGCCCTCAGACAGTGTTGTAAAAGTCTTAAGTGCTATTTCTAAGAGCTATTGCTATAATTTTCTTTTCGCAATGCAGAAAAATGAATAAAATCCAAAGTTATTCTGTGCTTTTCATCTGAGATCTATACATTTCTAACACCCCACAATTATCTAACAAGCTCATTCTAACATCATCAAATGCAATGATTTAAGGCTTTCGAGAACTGGAACAATCTTTGTTGTGCTGTACGCTGCCCAGATTCACTTTCCACGAGATGGACAGCCATACAAATTTGATTAATAAATAGTAATAAAAATCTCCTGAATCTCAGGTATGGCTTTGACCAATGAATTTGCTCAGAATCTTCCTCTAAGCCATATGACTGTGCTATGCAGTAGCAGGATTGTTACTGCACATTCTGTACAGTCATCCAGTCTGCATGTGATAGCTTACAGAGAATATAAAAGAGAATCTCCTAAAGCTTTACCTTAGCCATGTCTGACTTTCCTTCAACTTAGTCATATCAGATCAGGGATCAAGTAGAAACCTATCTCCGAGTCTGGGAAGCTTTATTGAGATGTACCATATGGGCAAGCGCAGAGAAGTACTTTACTACTACCAATGCCTACACATAACTATTACATCTTTCTAGGCTTGGGCAGGACATAAGCACAATTTTCAGCACACACTGCCTTATTAATTGATTTCTGGTATATCCGAATTGGACTGTTGCTGTTGATTCTTATCCATAAAATCTTTTATAATTTGGATGCAGGGTTTTTGAGAGAGACGATCCTTTCCATCCAAAAATAAAGATTCATAATTTATATACATCTTTAACATTCTGTGCAACACTAAATAATTTAATTCATGAATTGATTTAAGTCTATGTTTAGTCTCTTCTGCGCCATGTTCTCTAGTGTTCTTCTCTTTTGTGAAAGCTATCAAGATAGTACACTAGCATTAAAATTGGCTGTCTGCATTTTCATCTCCATTCTGCTATGTGTCAGATGAGAGATTCTGTCTGCAAAAGGAGTGGGGTGAGGAGAGAAGCAGGCTAGAAAAATGCCTCTTTAGGTGCCAGATCATCTGCAATCAATTCTCCGAGCCCACAGAGCAATTGTAGGAATACAGAATTGGCACTAAAAGAGCCATTATCCCCTACTTTTTTCTTCCCATTTTCTTGCCACCCATGGTAAGAGATGCAGAAGACAGCAAAACATTATCTTCACAACACTTCTCTTGGTAGGTTAAGTGGAGGGAAGAAAGACAATGATCTGTGGTGGGCAGAAGATATTCTCCTGTGACAACAATCCCTATATGGATATGTACATTTGACACATGTCCATCTGATGGGCACTTATCAAACAGTACAACTTTCCAACCCTATGAATCAGACTCTCCTGAGTATTCTCTGCTAAGGCTGATGGATAGGCTTACCTATATCTGTAGTGGTGACTAAGTGGTCTCTTCTTTATACATCCATGCACAAATATACACCTTTTATCATTTTCCCAAACCCTGTAGTTTGGGGATATGCTGCTAGGTCCAATGAAGTTGTTAGGAAAACTGAGAGAATTGATTGTCTGGCACAGTGAATGAGCCTCAATTCTGCTACTAAAAATGGTTGGCTGCAAAAACCATTGATTGCAGAGGCTGTGTTTGCCACTGTTCTGACCTAGGCTTCCCCAAAAAGCATGAGGCAGAGTCCTGGTCCCAACAAAACCCCTTTTATTAAAAGAATGTTAATTCCTCTCATTCGTATTCAGCGAGGCCTGGGAAACAGTCTTTCAGAGGAATATTTATGACTAGAGACTTTGTCAATCTTGGAAAGCTGCCATGTACATATTTTCCAAATGAGGTGCTGTGCAAGGAAAGACTGGGCACAGAGTCTCTGATGTTCACGGACAGATCTTCACACTCCTGAAATGAATCAATGACCAAACAAACAATTGTTTCCTGCAAAAGCCCATTTCCCCTTCACTCCTCTTTTATTTCCTATGGAGGAGCCAATCACTTTCCATCTGTGACTTTACTTCCAATCTACCTGGTTTTTGAGTTGTTCTTTTCTCACACTGGGAACTGGCCTTAGCTGTTCCTCTGCCTCACTGTCTAGCTCCGTAGGCACCTGAACACTGCCAGATGGTCTCAGGCCCCCAATGCCTTCCCCAGCCTCCAGGACTGGCCTAACCTCCTCCCCAACCTCCTCACTGTCCAATTCTGCTCCAACTCTGCTGGCAGACCACAAGAGCCACAGCCTTAAGTGCCCAAAAAGGAGCAAGGAACATATCTAAATTTACCTCAATAGCCTGACTTGTAAGGATTGTGTTAGCTAAAAGGAAAAATGCCACATTAAAACCAGAAAAGGGAAAAAAAAAGAGAGCATTGTAGGTCAGGGTGATCTAATTTGTTTCTGTCATCCTGAAATGTACCTTCCAGTCATGGTTAGAGGCTCCCTAAAGAAGCATCTTTTCTTGAAATACATTTCTTTGGAAGCAAAATTATAAAATGCTTTTACTACTATCATCCCAAAGGTGCTTTTCCAAAAGGTGCAACTGGACTTTCTTATTGTTCTCCACCCCCCACCCTCTTTGAAAACATTTCATTTTTCATCCAAGTTCTGAAGAAGCTTCTTGGATGAGAAGCAAAATGTTTTCAATGAGGGGGAAAAAATCCAAGAGAAATCCCAATTGCCTTTTGAAAAAGCTCCTTTGGGACAACCATGAACTGGATGGTTGAGACTTTTCACAGGCACTTTGTTTTGTTTTATTTATTTATTTAATTTGTCAGACATGTACCAGAAAACAGGTATAAGTATAAACATGGACATGAACACAGGAAATGGGTACGAATAAATGGGGACAATAGGACAGAGACTGTAGGCACGGTTGTGTGCCCTCTACAGACCTCTCAGCAAAGGAGTGAGGTCCATGCTAGACAGTTTAAGGTTAAAGTTATGGGAGTTTTAGGATGTAAGAACAGAGTCAGGTAGTGCATTCCAGGCATTGAACACTGTGTTGCTGAAGTTGTATTTTCTGCAATCAAGTTTGGTGCGGTTTACCTTGAGTTTGTATCTGTTGTTTGCCTGAGTATTATTGAGGATGAAGCTGAAGTAGTCATTGACAGGTAGGATGTTGTAGCAAACAATTTTGTGTACTACGCTTAGGTCAGACCTTAGTGTAGTTCTAGGTTGTCCAAGCCCAAAATTTCAAGCCTGGTGGCATAAGGTATTCTACTGTGTAATTTTTACAAATAATTACTACGGAAATTTTAGTACAAGTAATTTTCTGTTCTTAAATGCTGGTTGATGACTGTAATGATCATTTGACTTAATCTTCTGTTCTTCTGCCATTCGCCACAGAACTGCACCGAAAACACAGTATACTGGTTGCTCTGTACATGAAAATAACAATGGACAAGCTGCTTTTGAAAACCCCATGTATGACACCAACACAAAGTCTGTCGAAGGGAAGGCTGTGCGATTTGATCCAAACCTGAACACAGTTTGCACAATGGTATAACATTGCGATGACTGGACTGCAATGGTTGGAAGATGGGAATGTGGTCGTAGTGGACCTATCGTTCACTGGTTTTTAAAAGAAAAAAAGAAAAGAAAAGAAAAGCACATTTTTCAGGATTTCCTGGATCACCTTCTCCCGAGGATGAGACAGAGACTAGAGTGGGTTTCTTTTTTTTCATAAATATATATTGACTTCATGGTTACTGTGGAGTATTTTACAGAACGTCTGCTGCACTCCATGAGTGCTTATTCACAGTTTATTTGCTTTTTTAAAAAAGAAGATTATTCTAAAAAAAATAATAAAATAAAATAATAACATATTTGCATATATTGGAGGAGCATCCACTATCAGTACGTTTGTGCTTTATAAACTGCTAGAGGGACTGGATTTCAAAGAACAAATTATATGTGATAGGAATTAAGAGTTATATTTACAGGAGACAGCAAGAGCCTATGGCTTCTCTTTAATAGTCACAGGCAAAACCATTCCATCATATCTGGTCTTTAATAACATTTTCCTCTCCTCTCTCTTCACTAACTATGAATTTCTGAGATTATGCCATGATCATTAACGTGCTTAAGCTTGCAAGCACAACCCATTATTTCTGAGCCACAACGGGATAATTAAGTGTCTGGTCTCAGATTCTTTTAATTCACGAGCTTCATTCCTGCTCTGTTGTTCTTGTCAAGCAAGCATCTTTTCTTTTTCTTCATGTTATCTGTCCCAATAGTGATCAATTTGTCAGCAATAGAATAAGATTTGAGAAATGCCACAACTGCAATTACTTTGGTTGTTGAGATCTATTGCAAAAGTATATATATATATATATATACATTGCCACTCCTTTTCCCAGTAATTCAATTTTTTCAATTTTCTCCAAGTGAACAAATGGCATATTAAAGTAGCATCACAGTTCTAGACAATGAAGGTGACTAAATGATACATTTCCCATCTCACTCTATCATCCAGTTCATCAATTTTATTTCTACACTGCATTAAATGCGGGAGACAGACGTGATCATCATGGTGCCATCAACCTGCAGTCACAAAAATGTAGATTTCAGCTCATCAATGCCTTTGATGCATTTCTCAAAATCTCCAGGGCTTCCCTGTTCTAAGTTAGGGAACAGCATGATACATACTTATGGAATATGCCTGTGAAATGTTTAGTCCCACGAAAGAAAACCCACAATCTCCGTGCATCAGATTACACTGTACACATATTTCTGGATTAGGGGTTAATCTCTTAGCATTGCACTCTCCCTTTTTTATTAAGTACATGATTTCAGGAGTGCATTTATCCTAATTAAATGAAATTAATTTCCTCTTTAATTTCCTTCCATCTGCAATCCGGGTCTTGTAAAAATCATTACCAACTTCTATTATTTTGTATTATAAGTAATCTGTCATGAGTTTGCCTGATTCTTAAATGTAGCCTATGATTTACACACAAATGTGCACTTTTTGTCAATTTTATAATATACATTCTGTATGGAAGAAGGTAATTTTGGCATTACAATGTTTGTGTCATTATTATATGCTGTGCCAAGAAATAATGGGTTTCAGTAAGTGCACTGAATGTTGTGCCAAAGCAATGCCACATATTACTATAGGTACAAAGGGTGCTGCCAACACAAATATTTTAAATGAAGGCTCTATAATCCAGTTCACAAGCTTATTAAGCCAAAGTACAATAAATTACAATTGAATGGGTCTGTTTAATTCCAATCAGGAGTTTATTTTCCTACTGTTTTAAGGTTCAACAAATTCTGCTTCATATTAATTTGGGAAGTTTGTTTTCAAATGTACTTTATAATTTATATTGTGGAGTTAAAAACCTTAAATTGCACTTGTTCTATGGCAGTATACAATATCAATTACGGTACAGAAATGAATATGCTCATTTCTCCAAATCATACTTTCTTCTGTAAAGTTTGAGATTCCATTGATCTGTTTCATTCTCATATAAAATAATACAATTTTAGTTCAGACTGGAGTTTTATAACTGAATTATCAAAATATGGTTTCAGTAATGTCCACATCATTGTTCATTGTCTTCCTTTGATAGCATGAAATGATTTTGAATTCATCAATGCTGTACATTAGCTGGTGTGGATTATCTGGAAATATTCTTTTCTCAGATACAAACAACTCTATGGGAATAAAAAATAATTTTTATTAATGTAATAAGAGAGTGCCTATTGCCCCCAAAGGATCACAAGTTTCCCATTTCCATCCTCCAATCTGTATTAAACCAAGAACTGCTGCTTGGATTTCTAAGTGTTTGATGAATTTCTTATAAACCATTTTTCAATGTTTTCTTTTGAAAATCACACCCATCTTTCCAGATACTGTCTTCTACTAAAAGAATGCCATTTTTATATTTTATGCCATCAATTTGTTATTTATTCTGATTTATTCAAATGATTGCAATAATGATGATTCATTCATTACTGTTAAGGTTAATATTTGAGACCTTGTTTAAAATCTTGTTTCTTCTGCAACTGGCTACTCCTCTTATATTAATGCATACACTTTTGTAAAGAAGTCTATTTTTATGAAAAAAGGGGATTTGTAAAAGTATGATGTAAATTTTCAGTGCAATGTAAACAAATAAAAATGGATAATTGCTTTTGTAATACAAAGTGTGTTTTGTAAAAGATTTAGAATCATAACAGCTGTGGAACTTGGAATGAAGTCAAATTCATTAGCCAAGCACTACAAGTTTTTGGAGAATATGGCATTTCCTTGCTATTATGTGTGTGTGTTTGTGTATTTTTGTATATGTGTGTTTGGGTTGCTTGCTAAGTATAAAAATACTGTAAAGATTTTCAATTACATCTGAAATAGAAAATATTCCAGTTAGTAAACACTGATTATAGATTATACCATTAAATACAAAGAAACAATTAATAAAATGACAATACATGTTTATCCAGTATAAATTATTTGCAGATTTCTAAATAATGCTGTGAATTACAATATGTTCACCCCTAGCTCTAAGTAAAAATGATTATTGAATTGATTGAGATCAATAAATTGTTTTTCAAGCTTAGCAAAATGCATGCAGTAGAATAAAGCTGTATTCAGGAACGGAAAAATTAAATCTATACTCCATACTATTAAACCCTTTCATGATAGTTAAATACTACAGGATGTCTAAAATTTCATGTTTTATGCTACAGAAGATAATAAGAATTTCATTTTTTAAAATGCTATGGAAGATAATAGAGCAGTATAGTATTGGCCTAGTGGTGAAGAAACTTGCCTCCCATTAGGAAGGATGAGAGTTCAATCCTAGGCAGCAACAGATATTTCTCTATCAGCAAACAAAGAGAAAATATCTGTTGCAAACTCTGCATATATGTCAGGAAGGGCATCCGGCCAGTAAACTCTCAGTTCCATTGCACCCCAAATTATGGAATTATAGGATTG
Organism: Thamnophis sirtalis; assembly: GCF_051295495.1. Taxonomy (NCBI): domain Eukaryota; kingdom Metazoa; phylum Chordata; class Lepidosauria; order Squamata; family Natricidae; genus Thamnophis; species Thamnophis sirtalis. The sequence continues at coordinate 118,798,550 of NW_028261382.1, forward strand.
CAAAATAAAAGAACAAAAAAGCTACAGGAGATAATTGAGAGATAATTTCATACACGGAAGCACAGGAAACTTCCTGCTTTTCTGCTTTCATCCGAACTGGGCATGACAGATATTTAACCATAACTTGTGAGATATCTTTTGTTGATGACATTACAGATCCTAGCAACCCAGCCAATTTTGCCAGTGATAGGAAAAAGGAATTGGAAATTGTAATTTGTCAGCCTGTAAAAATTTCCATTTACCAAAATGATAAACTGATAAGATGATAAAGATTTTTAAAAAAATGTTATTTGGATAAATTATTATTTATGCTGCCTTGTTTGTTCTGTGTGTGTGTGTATATATATGTGTGTGTGTGTGTGTGTGTGTGTCTGTGTGTGTCTATGTGTCTGTGTCTGTGTTTGTGTGTGTCTGTGTTTTCATAGATTTTCACGGGTACAGGTATGCAGGTTTTATAGAGGGACGGCAGCTCCAGTCATGCTTTGCTCGCACAGACACGAGGCTGAAGACACCAGCCTGAAGATGATGAGTGGGACGTCGACGAAACATCGCCAAGATGCTTTCAATCTTACACGGGAAAAGACATGAATACACCAAAACCTGCATGCATACATACATACATACATACATGCATGCATGCATGCATACATACATACATACATACATACATTCATGCTTGTGCGAGCAAAGCATGATCGGAGCTGCCATCTTTCTATAAATATTGGCGTGGGGGGGGGAGTGCTGGCTTTGTTGCTGTAAGCGGGTTGGTTGCCTGTGTTGTTACATCTTGATTAGTTGATGGAGTTAATTATGCAGATTAGTCGGCTGTTTCGTAACATCCTGTGTGGCTGAGGTACTAACTGTGTGCCCATTAGTCTTTTGTGTTGTAACGACCTGGGTAATGGGCTGTGTGATGACATCCTGAGCTCTAGTATAGTGATATCCTGAGTCCTGTGCTGCCACATCCTGGGAGGCAAACTGGGAGCCGAACGAAAGCTCGGGATGTTACATCACAGAACTCAGGAGGTTTCAACACAAAGGCTCAGGATGTTACATTCTTACACGAGAAAAAACTCAAATACAACAAGACCAGCATATGTATGTATGTATGTATGTATGTATGTATGTATGTGTGTGTGTGTGTGTGTGTGTGTGTGTGTATGTATATGTATATGTATATGTATATATGTATATGTGTATATGTATATGTATATGTATATAAAATTCATATCTAACATATATATGCATATAGTACAAAAGGAACATCTGTTTAATGTACTTGGTATAATACAATATGATTAGTAAGGAATGGTTTTGTATTCCTAATTGCTGCTGATATATCATTATGGTTTGGCTTAGCCTTCTACGTTTTGGATCAGGGGTAGTCAACCTTTTTATACCTACCACCCACTTTTGTATCTCTGTTAGTAGTAAAATTTTCTAACTGCCCACTGGTTCCATAGTAATGGTGATTTATAAAGTAGGGAAGTAACTTTACTTTATAAAATGTATAAAGCAGAATTATAGCAAATCCCTACCGCCCATCATGAAAGCTGGAACGCCCATTAGTGGGCGGTAGGGACCAGGTTGATTACCACTGTTTTGGTTAATGGAGAAACAGAACTCTATCACTCAGTGCCATCTTCCTTTTTATTATACTTCAAACTTCACATATTTACCTATTTGATGTTTTATTCATTTAGTTCTGTTGGACTTTTGGCAACTTTACAGGCAAGTGCTCTCCATGCTACCTTGTCAAGCACAGCTTCTTTCAATTGTTGGTTGTTCAACTTTGTATCAGATTTGAGGTTATCAAGCCAGCATGTTCTTTGTTTGTTCCTTCTTCTTGGTTCACGAACCATTCCTAGCATCATTGCTTTCTCCAATAAATTTGCACAGATGTAGTCTTATTTTTTTAAAACTTCTAGTGATGTCTTTGGTTTTATACAATTTAACACCTCTTTGTTATTTGTTATCTCAAATACCTCTGAGAGATTTGCTTTATCTCCATTGACTGGTATGCCCTTAGATGCTCTTTAACATATTTCCTTGAGGTGTTGTTGTAGTGTCTACTAGCATGGCCAACTTCAATAAAGGGTTGGACCAATGCATGGAAGTCAAGTGAATCAATGTTAGCCTTAATGGCTGTGTCACTGCCTCTATAGGCCATCTGCTGACTTCTGTGTTTCCTCGTCATCTTAGTTGGCCCTGTGATGAATAAGGTGGGTCATGACAGCAATTTATTGCTTATGTTTTCATCAAATTATATTTAGTTTATTTGTATGCCGGCTATGTTCAAAATTCAGGTGATTCAGAATGATAAAAATAGGGTAGACACTGCCCTATTCATTTTTGGCCTCCCTCAACATTTCTAATTTTCTATATAAAATTAAAACTTTTTGAAAGTTCTCATATTACATTAAAGAAGGAAAAGTACCCAAAGGAATGAAGGAAACTTGCATTGCTCATAGAAAGTTCCCGAATTCAATTACTTCCTATCTGACTGCATGTTTTTGAGATAGAGCTAATGTATAAAATGGTCCTTCAAATGCTCTAGAGAATATTTGGGTAATGAGATATAGGGAACGCAAAAGAAGGGAAAAAAGAAACTGTTCTGTGAACTTGTCCACACATTTGCTTTTGGTATTTAATTTGGTATCTTGCTATTTTTAAGTGACTCTTCGTATCCAGTTTGTGATTTTCCAATTGCAGGTTTATTTTTCATTTCTGATGATCATAAATTGTATCCCCATTTCAATGTGAGGATTTTAATCAAAATATTTCAATAGTCCTGTTCTTAATACTGTATATCCAATTCTGAATATTGTCTCAAATGCAATGCAATATTGTATATTGCTTTTTTTTCAGCAAGACATGCATTTGCTATATGTTTTATCATATGTACGTGTTTATAAACAAATGGATTTATTTTTGGGGTGGTTGTGCTGAAATCACCATCACAGAAGCCCGAAAAGTATGAATAACAATGCATCATTTGGTGTTGAATTGCAGATAGGTTTAGAACTGCTTTGTAATGAGTCTTAAACAGTATCAAAATTTAGATTTTCTTTTCCTTTTTAATCGAGGACAACCAATAACTCAAAACATTTGTTTCCTGATCCTCATTGTCTCTACACTGCAAGATTATCTAAAAACAATTCAACCAAAAACATTGTGATTTTCAGATTGTCTCTAAATACCTTGATTTAGTATACCCATATTTTTAGCTATGTAAGAGTAAGATACCCAATTGAATGATTTTCTAAAAACAAACCTGTTCATAAGCTTGAAAGAAAATAAATAACAAAACAAGGCTGAAAAAGCTGCTTCTTTTAACATAAATCTAGCACTCTAACATATTTTTAAGTAGTCATGTAGAAAAGCAAATTCTATTCTTGTTAAAATCATTTGCTAAAGTGGAGAACAAGCCGCACAAATATTTGTAAGAGCTGAACAATTTTAATAATAAGGAAAGACAACAATAGAAAAGTGGCTTCACGTGATTTTTTTTTCTTCTCATATTAATTTCTGCATTGGCAGTGGGTAGCGTTAAGAATGCTGAAACTCTGCAAGAATGTGCATCTCATTTTCTGCTTCTCTGATGAGCACACAAGAAAGGAAGAATTATCCCCCCTCCCAAAAAATGTAATACATTCCCAATGCAGCTTTTAGCCTCTACTTCCCCCCCTTCTTTGCATAATAGGGCCCATTTTGCAGATTTCCACAAATAACACCGTGTTAAGATTTATTATTTGCTTTACACCCACATCTCTTTTAGTGACTACCTCAGTTAGTGACCATTCACAAATACAATTGTAATAAAAAATCATTTTCCCAAGAATGTGCATGTTTGCGATCAAATTTCATGCGCCTGACACCACTGCACATCAGAGTAATGCTGGAGAATGCTCAGAATAACACTGGCAAAGAATAATGCTGATGAAACAGTACGAGAGAATTTTATCTGAATCTGATGGCATCAACCACTGATCTTTGCAGACTCTTTCAAGTGGAAGAAACATGATCAATAAACAAAAAATGGATGTATGGAACAATCCTGCATAATGGAAGATCTGCAACTGGAGGACCTGTTTTATCCAGTATGTTCCATAAAGGCAAAAGGAAAGCATAAATAATGTTTTTTTTTCTATGTTTCAGTTAACCAATTTTCCCCCTTTATGTAGTTGAGTTAGCTTAAAAGAGAAAGATTTAATGTATGCTGGTCCAAGGATAATGGTCACAACAAGCATTTTATTGACATAATATCCACAAGTCTACAGTAGGACGTCATAGAACATATTATGCAGAAGGAGGTAGAGGCAGATTTGTTCTCTCGGCATAATGAGAATATATTTGCTGCGAAGTCCACCTTGGTGACAGGAAGAGCATCCAGCCAGTAAATATTCAGCTCCATTCAGGTGCCCCAATTCCAGCCCAGTGCTTGCATGGATTCCATGGTCATTAAAAGACAACAGACACACACACACACACACACACACACACACACACACAGAGAGAGAGAGAGAGAGAGAGAGAGAGAGAGAGAGAGAGAGAGAGAGAGAGAGAGAGAGAGAGAGAGAGAGAGAGAGGTACCTCAATACTCATTGTTAGATAGTTCCAGGAGGTGCAATGATTACCAAAGACAATGAATAGCAAGTAAACTTTTCCACTAAGGAATAATGTAGTGAGTCACAAGACAGCCAACACTGACAGGTTCTAGCTTATATGTCGAGTAGCAAAGAAACAATGAGTACCAGGACAAAATTTTCATGTCAAAATGCATTGAGTGCAGTGGTGGGTTGCTAACCGGTTTGCTATCAGTTTGCTCATGCACATGTGTGCGCTTGTCGGGGCAGATGGGTGAAGCCTCCCACAGTCACCACTACTGATTTGATCGAACTGGGCTGAACCAGCAGCAACCCACCTCTGATTGAGTAACAAATTCAATGAGTTTTAAAACAGTTGAGCCCCAAGTTGCTAGTGTACATAATAAAGAACAAAATTTGCATGAGAAGCACATTAAAAGAATATATATATATAATTGTACTCATAACTGCTGTAACCAATATAGGAAGCTAATGCTTTATATATTCTTTTCTACTTTTCTTTTACTTCTATTTTTTCTCCCTGTCTTGCACTTTTAGCTTTCTCCCTTATGTCTTTTTCTTTTTCATTTTATTTGCTTTTATCTTCCTTTAAAATCTTGTACATATGGGGGCATGTGATATGGAAGATCCACAATTTTTCTTGGTACATCCCATGATAATGAAAATAATAATGATGATAAAAACAAAAACATATTGAATCAACCTATTCAAATAGTAGGCTAAGAATCAGTCCAATTTCAGAGGTAGAAAATGTTCAGAGTCAGTTTTCCTTGAATGCTGCTTTTTTAAAACAAACTAAAAACCAAAACAGAGTAGAATATCCAAAAAGTAGCTGCTATCCCTTTCTTTCTGAGCAGTGTTCAGGCCTAATTGCTCTTCTCTGGCAAGGGTGTCAAACTCGATTTCATTGAGGTTTGCATCATGATTGTGTTTGACCTCAGGGGGGCTATTTTCGCCTATGAAAGCCTTCTGGAGCCCTCTGCCCATGCAAATGGAGCCTGGGCGGGCTGCACATGGCCTCCCTGAGTTCCATTTTCATTGGCAGAGGTTTGCATGAGGCCACTGCAGCCAAAAACGGAGCCCGTGAGGCTGCACATGGCCCTCCCAAGCTCCGTTTTTGCTGGCAGAGGCATCACAGACTAGTCCTTCACTGTTTCCAGGGTGGACCCACAGACCAGATCTAAGCACCTATGTATCTATGGAGATAATTACCATATTTTTCGGAGTGTAAGACAAACCTTTTCCCTCAAAAAAGAGGCTGAAAAGCTGGGTGTGTCTTATACACTGAATACAGCATTTTTTGCCTGTTGAAACCCCACCCCTTTCATCAAAATGGCTGTGCAGAGGCTGTATGAGGCTTTCAGAGAGCTCCTGGGGGCTGGGGAGGGCAGAAATTAGTGAAAAATAGGCCGTTTATGCTCAATTTTGCCCCGCCAGCCCTCAGGAGTTCCGTATAAGCCTCCTAAAGGCTATTCATGCCTTTTTTGGTGAAAAACAGGCCGTTTTGGGGAGGTTTGCGGAGTGCATAATTTTTTTTTTTTAATTTGCCTCTTCTAAACCTTGGTGCGTCTTATATTCCAGTGTGTCTTATGCTCCAAAAATATGGTATGTAAGATTTCCAATACAGTAGTAAAATACATCAACAAGCATTTTCATTTGGAGATAATACCTATATCCCAACCCTAACCCTAAACCCTTTCAGTAGAAATAGACCAGTGAACTCTTCATTTTGTGAAGCCACACAATCAAAATGAAGCATCCTGATTCCGTCTTAGGTTCAGAGTTCATGTATGACAGGCAAGACAAGTAAGACAAAGAGAACAATTGTAAATCACTGAGATGCAAAAAATATGATACAATGTATATACAAAGCAACAGTTTTAAGGCAATATATAATGTTCATATAAATGAAATAGGCATGCATCAGGGGTGAAATGCTACCGGTTCGGACCAGTTCGCCTGAACCAGGAGTGAAAATGCTACCAGTTCACCTGAACCAGTAATAAAAAAAGGCTACCAGTTCAGGCGAACCAGTATTTCCAATGATCAGCTGTGACACACAATTTATATTAGCTAGAAAACAGGATTTCCTGCTTTCTAGCTAATCTAAATCGTGTGGCACAGCGGATTTACCTCCCCCTCACTGTTCTACTTACCTTTGCAGGTGCACTCAGTAGCATACTCCACCCACCTGCCTGGACATCATCATGTTCATTTTGACACTGTGTCCATGCATGGAAGGTTCTGTGCACGTGTTCACATTTGCAAATTGGTAGCGAAGGTAAATAGTTTTCACCCCTGGTATGCATACATTACATTAAAGATCTTGAAATAATTTGTATCTCAGAAAAAATAGAAATCATTTAGGTAGCAATACTAATGGATGGAAGTGTCTATTCCTTCACACGTCTACTCAAAACTAATTGAATGACTCTCTACTTTATGCTTTCTTTGGGAGTTTAAACAAACTCAGTATCTTCTATTTATTTCAATTGCTTTCCCTGGTTCCAACTACACATTTTGAAGCATAAATTAAACAACTGAAGAACCCTGAGATCAGTTTTGGTTGTTTGGAAAGAATTCTTTTTTCCATTAACAGGACACATTCTGGGCATATTTTCCAAAGGCTCTATAAAGGAAAAAAATGCTTTAGGCCACTAAGAAGCTGGTTTCTGCTATGGAAGAATTCTAAGCTTCTTTTCTGAATACTCTGACAAGTTCCAAGTGGCCTTGGCAACAATAGTAGCCTATTAATATGGAATGAGATATACTGAGCACATTGAGTGCTCTAATCTAAATCCTAGTCTGAAGATCAGTTAGATGTTGTCTTCTCAGAACAGAAGACCATCTGACTAGGACAGTATATTAGAGAAGAAATAGGACGCAAGCAAAGAAAAAAATATAACCTGAGAGGCACAGAGGAAGGAGATGCAATTTACAACTGCATGACCAAGGTGCCAAATTATTTAAATTAAAATGCAAAAATTAACTCTCCTTTAGAGGATCAATCAATGTACCTCCCCCCTCAAATATAAAGAACAAGTTGTTGCCTTGAGCACATCATCCTGAATTAAGAGATATATAATTCTTTAAGTGTTCCTTTTTATTAAAATCTTAAATATTAAGGTCTCAATGGGGGCATTCCATAAAGGAGATTAGTGGATGAAAAGAAAACACAACCTCCACCATATGTGAATATTGGTTCCTTCCTTAGCTAATCTTTATTCATTTTAATGTTAGCATTTATTGTTTTAATGTTTTATAGTGATAGTGAAATGGGTGGCATATAAATGTAATAAATAAATAAAATCTAGACAAAGGGGAAAAAATTGGTGAAACCTGGCATAATAAAATTGTTATCTGTTGCTTTATCATCCCTTTCCCCCACTGTTTACAAATTTTGCAGCAGGGATTTTCCCTGTTGCTTCTCCTACTTCACATTAAGGTATGTACTTTTTACAACCAATTTTTCACTGTAAAATACAACATTATAATTTTAAGAATTGCAAATTACTTTGAAATGTTTGTATCCAGTGCTGCAGTGGTGGGTTATGGCTGGTACGCCCCAGTACGGGCGTACCAGTGCCTGCTGGGAGCAGCAGGCACCATTTCAGTATGGTGCTTTGGAGGGCCCGCCCACTCGCCCATGTTCCTTACCTGTATTTAACCCAACCAGGCCATTTGTGCACACGCATGCAGCATACGGCGCCTGCATGACGCTCTGCTGAGCAGCTGAAGCATCGCAGGGAAGTGGTGCACACGCATGCACAGTGCATGTGCACGTGTTGGATGCCCAGCCCTATCGCAGTGTACTGGTTGCGATGGGATCTGGAACCCACCACTGCAGTGGTGGGATCTTCCCAGTTTAACAACCGGTTCGGTGATCGCACGATTTGCATGTGTGTGCAGAGTTTGAAGAAATCTTCACTTCTGGGTCTATTCGGAGGAGTAACACAACTGATTCACATGGCAATCTGCTCTGCTGCCTGAATCAGCTGAGAAGATAAAGGTGGGGAAATGCTGTTGGGAGGCGGGTGGGCTCATCTGATCATTGGGGCAAACCAGTTCTTTCCCAGCTCATCGTCAGAGCTACTGGTTTGCCCAAACCAGTTCAAATCAGTAGAATCCCAGTCCTGTTTGTATCTATAGACAGTCTGGATTCCCTTATCCGTTAGGTAGGATTACAATTATTGTATTGAATCAAAGTTGTCATCCTGCTCAAATGAACAAGGATACCATGGAACGGTTAAAAAAAAAGCAAGCATTAGAAATCAAACAGCTAAAAAAATACAAATGGACCCAAAGGAAAAAAAAAGCAATATTTCTAAAGGACTCATTAGTGCAGGAAAAAAAATCTGAATGCAGTATTTATTACCAGCTTGTCTGAATTTACCCAAAAATTTTAAATATAATTTTTGGAGAGACAAAAATCTTGCATGATAACATCTCTAGACCTAGTGTGGTCATTCAACTTTATTATCTCAGGAGAAGACACAGCTGTGCTAAGGATAGCTAATCAACAATTTATTTTAATTTTTCATGCTGCCCATTGTAACATACTGGGGAGTATTTAAATGGTACTCCTAAACTAGATAATTTTAACCAATTTAGGGGAAACCTCAACTGGTAATGATTTTACCAAGGAATTGGAAGTCTAGTTGATCCTGAATGCTCATTTTGCAGTTAAGTCAGCTGGGAAAATTTCATAGATATAAGCTAGTTTGTTTATCCTGTCTTCCTTGAATCTTTCCTCGAAGATAGCCAGATAAATTGTAAAGTTAATAATATCAACTTATCCTTGTCTGATTGTTTCATTTGAATCTCTGTTTCTTATATGTTGTACCAATGTAAACAAAACAAAGTAAAGATGGCTATAGGGAATAACCACACTGAAGGCTTCATTAGTATAGTTTTAATTTTTTATAAGAGTGTAGCTGCTTTACTAAAGAATCATCAGAGTTCCTGAAAGTGCTGGGCTGTTATTATGTGACATAATTAACTTTCTTATATGTATGGTGGAGAACACAATAAAATCTTAACTTTCCCCAGGTAGGCACTTTCCATTGGAAATAAGGAGTTTTTATTATACAGGAGAAAATGGTTGAAAATGTGCTGTTCTTGATTTACATAATTGATACAACACTCAGGGAGAAATATGATATGCTTCTTTCAATAGGAGCCTTAAATGCCCCCATTTTATTAGCCCCTACTGAATATTTTTTTACTTGTTTCAGAAATGTTCAAAAACCTTTTCAATAGAAGACTGTAATTATCGTATTCCTTGTAAACCTTCTAGGAGTAGAACATGCAGTTAAGTTTCAGTAATATGTTTCTTTATAGCATTTTCAAAGCAAGCGAAGATTTCGAGGTTTTTTTTTTCCATCCCAAACTTGTCTTGCTGCATGTGGGTCAGATCATTTGACCATCTGAGCTGTGAACAACTTGTTCAATGTTGATATAGGTAGGTCTTTGGGTTCAAAGAAGATATGCTCTTGTGTAGTTCATCCATGAACACAGAAATGGTTATGCAGCTTCAGTCTGAAAGCACAGAATCTAGCACAAAGAAGTCCCTAATTACAGCAACTGTGGATATTATTATTTGATGCCACTAATGATTTTCCATCAATTTTGGGGAGCTCCTGTCTTCCAAGCCGATGTAGGCTTTATAACACAAGCTTCACCAAAATGTTCTGTCAACTGATGGGAATTCTAGTTTCCTTGTTCCTTGGAGGTTATAATGACATAGTTTTTCCTTCAAAGTGTCTTTGTAGCATTTGCACAGACATCTCTTGAGGTCTCTTTCTAGTCTCCAACACATCATAGAGCAACTGGTGAGGTATATACAATGGTTGTTCATTTTGATGACCTGTGCCATCTACTGCATCAAGGCTCTCATGATCATGGATTCAATGTTGGAAGATTCTGCATGATCTAAGATGTCCAGATTGCCAAAATCTTGGCAATGAATGCCACTGAATGGAGAAGTGGGCACAATTGTGAAATTCCTCCAAGGGTGTGTGTGTGTGAGTGATCTGAATCTGCTGACCTGAAGCCTGCTTTGCAGGAAATGCTTACTGAGGTATGCATTTTCTATGGATGTTTTCCTATTCTGGAATTTCCTCTTACCACAGGTTGACTCAACCTTCCATCTTTCCAAGGTTGGTAAAATGAACCCAGATTTTTGAGGGCAATATGCTGACTTTTTAAACCCCTTAGATAGGGCTGTAAAGGCCTGTGAAGCATTATAGAAGACTTATACTCTTATAGCACTTACCAAGAGTTGTATTATTGAGGAAGATAGAAAACTGTCTTTTATTGTCAAGCTGATCAAACTTGGCTATACTCACGTAAAGACTAAAAATGTTCTAACCAAATTCAATTGAATCTAAAAAGCTGTAAATGAAACAATTTCCATGACAAGCTAATATATTCCCATACTTTAATTCAAACTATATCTCATTCCCTGGAAACCATAGCTCTTCACTTTAAAAACATTTCTCCTCTGATAATCAGCAACCAATAATGAATTGTACTCATCTCAAATTTAGATAGATTGAAATTAAGACCTGTCTGTTATCCAACAGTGAGTTCTTTTGTTCATCTTAAACATAGCCCATCATCACTTCAGTGAAAGTTTGAGCAGCAAGAGTATGTCTTTCCCCCAAAGTTATTAAGTTGCACATCTTGACAGCACGATTTTGTCCACCTGTTCTTTGAATAGTTTTAAGAGCTCTCTTGCATTTTTTCATTCTTTCCCCTCCAATTAAGAAAACTTTAAAGTTAAGCAGTTTCTCTAAACTGAAATAATATCCACACACAGCCTATTTTCTTCCAGAACAAAATGTCTCTAATCAAGGAACCATGGAAATTGAGAATTTGGTCCATCCATCAACTTTAAGACACCAATCTTAAATGTTTAGAAACTTATTTTCATCCACATTACCAGACTGGTATAATTACTAGAATTTTCTCTGAACATCTGCATAAATCATAACAGATATTTTAGAGGAGGTCTGTCAAACTCCTGGTCCACGGGCTGGATGCTGGCCACACCCATGCCTGGTTTAGCAAAAAGGGGGAAGTCCCAATGTGTCACATGATGATGATGTGATGCTGTGAGTTTGACACTTTGCTTTAGAGCAAAGAACGGTACTCACATAGAAACTATCTGAATTGTTTCAAAGCAGTTGTGTCTTTTTTTAAGGCAGTATGGAAGTCATGGTGTCCTACCAAAAATTGTCTGCTTAAATGAAATAGAAGGAGGTGCTACATTACTGCCTCTGCATGCAGAAAAGAACTTTTAAAGGTATACTCTGCCACAAATAGGTTTTAAAACATTGACCATTGTCAGTAAATTTGCTATAGCATTATAGCAAATTAAAATTGACAAAATTATCAATCTAAAAGATTCTTCCACAGCTGAAAGATTATAGCAATAGCAATAGCAATAGCAGTTAGACTTATATACCACTTCATAGGGCTTTCAGCCCTCTCTAAGCGGTTTACAGAGTCAGCATATTGCCCCCACAGTCTGGGTCCTCATTTCACCCACCTCGGAAGGATGGAAGGCTGAGTCAACCCTGAGCCGGTGAGATTTGAACAGCCAAACTGCAGAACTGCAGATAACAGTCAGCTGAAGTGGCCTGCAGTACTGCACCCTAACCACTGCACCACCTCGGCTCTATTGATAAAGCTGTCCTTAACTCTGTCCATTTTCATGGCTTTTTAACCTGGTTTTATAGTCACTAAACCCAAATCACATCTGAAAGAAAAAATGAATTAACTCTACCTTTGAATAAAACTTCTCTTGGTGCTTTTCAAAGCAACTCACTTAACCTCAGTTTAATTACTTCCAAACACGTCTGAGATATAGATGAGCCAAATGTAAAAAAAAAAAAAAAAAAGTTAAATGCTAAAATAACTAAATCAAATTACTTAATAAATAACTCCATCCATTTATTAAAAGACAGACATGCCAAATAAATAGTTTCTTGGGAAAATGGGAGAAGAAAAGAAGAACGGTGATATGAGGGCAAGGGTGCCAAAAAAGTTATTATTGAGTTCTACCAAGTTTGCTTGTCCTTCATTCCTACTTTAAACCACAATATCACAGAATTGCCACAGAGCTAAGAGCTCAGTAAGGGGAGGGAAGCCAACCTATGGATTTATTTGAAAATTGAATATATATAGATGTGAAGATCACAGTATAAAAGGGAGAGGAAATTGGATCCTTCCCTTTTCTATCATAAACACATATTTCAAATTGTTTGCCCAATGCAGCTGTTAAAGATTGCAAGGTATCCCACTAGCATCAATGCATTTTTTTAAAAAATTATCTGTAGCTAGCTGATAACCTAGCATTGCCTGGGTGTTTATTTATAGGAGGAAAATGCCCAGACCAAACATAATTTCTAATGTTGGATTTCCCCCCTTACCAGAGGGAGTCCCATTGTGGAGTACTGTGAAGCCATTACCATGGCAACTCCACTGCGTGGTGCAGTGGAAACCATTTAGGGCAGTACAATAGAATCCATTTTAAGGCACAACAGGCTGTATTTTAACAGAACATACACAGCAAGGGATGTTAGGGGTATCTTACCCACCACAGTATTTATTTTCCAGAAAGTAGTCATCTGTGTAACCGTTTGGTTGAAATTTCTTGAAGCATTTCAGAGTTATGCTGAAACACAGACACACACACACATTTTTATATAGATAGATTGCTATATGGGGTGAATTCTGGTGTTATGAAGCACAGTTGAGTAAACAAGGATTGAGCCTCAGCATAACTTAGATGTGACTCATTTACTCTCCTAATGTTTAGTGGGAGCAAAGAAATAACAAAAAACCAACTGTGGCTATTTGGCACAGAGACAAGCTAAAGATAGGACTCAATAGCTGACAATAGCTATGAATAGCTCAATAGCTATTAAATAAGAATACTTATTCAGTCAGGGAGTATGTTTCAATTTCAGGTCCTTCAAACTGTTACTTGTACTTGACACACAATCTTATAATACGTCTTTTTAAATGAAAAAAGTCTATTCGCTCTGTATTACCTACCTTAGATTTTATATATTTATTTATTTATTTATTATTAGATTTATATTGCTGCCTATTCGCCCATGGCAACTCAAGGTGGCTTACAGAATATAAAAACTTCTAAAAACAGTAAAACTAATTTAAAAAATCAAATAAATTAATGAAATAAAATCACCCCCACCTCCCGCCCCACCGACAGCTGATCACATGAGCCAGATAGGCTGAAAATTGAAGTGTTGCTAATTTCTATCAGCAGTCTATAATTTATGTTCCATATTATCATATCAGCCAGAGAGAGTAGCTGTAAAATTGAAAAAAATGCATCATGTCAGCAGGATGTAAGGATGTGACAATGTTGTACTGGACATTATAGAATGCAAGTTTAGGTCTAAACATTTTCTTTGCCAGCCACTCGACTTTCATCACACAAGAGGAAATTTTGAAACAGAACATTTCACTGTTGAACTGACTATCTTGTTAGTTTCTATGAAAAATCGACATTTAATACTTTATTTTAAAGGATACTAAAGCTGAGTGTACTTACTTCCATGAGCCTCAGTTCAGCAAAGTGGATTTCTAGCTCAGAGCAATGATTAGGATTCAATTCCAGCAGAAGCTAATAAGAAAAGTAGCTAAAGATAGTTGGAAGTTCCTGAAAAAAAATAGATGCTAGATGGAAAAAATGTGAATAGCTCTAATAGGGGATAAAAAGTGTAAGACAGCCAAAGAAAGTCTGCAAAAAATGAAGCAGGAGGTGCAAAGATATAAAAACTATAGTAAGAGGTGGTGTAAAATTGTAAAAAGTGGATGTCAGAAAGGCTGAAACTCAGGAAGAGTTTAAAGTGATGAAGGAAATTAAGAACAAAAAAGTATTCTTCAAATATCTTCAAACTTAAGGAAGAGAAAAGGTTTAGCAGACCAGCTGCTTAGTGGAGCTGACAATGTAACACAGAGAAAATCTAGAATTATCTCATTGCTATTTCAGCTGTCTTCTCTGACAATTGGGTATTTCACAAGACAATGCTAAAAAAAATAAAGAGACAGGACTTGTTTAAGATTGATGGAAACATACTCAGAGAATATCTACCATGTTTTCCCAAAAATAAGACAGAGTCTTATTTGACCCCCCCCAAAAAATAAGCACTTGGTCTTATTTTCAGGGATGTCTTATTATTTTTGAGGTGCAGGAGGTGGCGAGTCTGATCACCTCATGATTACTGCTGTGTTGCAATATTTTTGGGGAGAGCTTATTTTTGGGGGAGGGCTTATTTTAGCGCATGCACTCAAAAGCTCGATTGGGCTTATTATCTGGAGAGGTCTTATTTTTGGGGTAACAGGGTAACTGCAAATGAAGCGGAATGTATGTATCCCTGGATAATAATGCAGATCTCTGGGACCAGATGTTTTATCTTCTGAGCTTTCGGACTTATGCTGGAGCCCAACTTCAGGGAACTTCTGTTTAGCAGAGTGTGTGTTCAATTTTTGGAGTTTGTGCAACTAACTCTGTCCCAGGTCTCTAAAATGAAGTCCCATCGGTATCAAGATCTATTTCTGAACTATCAGACTTATTGTCTTCAGATGAAAGTTACTTATTTACTTACCTGCCTTTTTTATGCTTACTCATGGCTTTACGCTTTGATATTAACAGTCACAAACTTAATTTATATCACTTTTGCAAATTTGTAGGCCAAGCTTGTCGTTTTGCAGTTGAATTGTAGATGCATGCATATATGTGTGTGCTTAACCTCTGTGACTTTCTGAATAGCGTGACAGAAACCTCATGCCATTAAATAGGTTGGGTAGAACAAGCAAAAAGTAGCCAGAAAGTGTGTCTTGCATGCATACTTCAAAATCACAGTCTGTTGTGAAAAATTAAGGAGTCCATATGTAATGTATCTTCTTCCTTGAGGTATTCCCAATCATTGGAGCTATATATTGCCTTACTTCGGTAGTTCAAATCCCTGAAGTTAGAGAGACAGATGGCTAAGTATTGAGCAGATGGGTAAAAATGATGAATAGCTATAGACAGGGTTACTAATAGTACATTTGTCCACTATATTAGCACAATCTGCTTCCTCCTGGAATACACCCTGAGCTGTTGAGCAAGCTAACAATGAAGAGCTTTTTTATTATTATTGCTCATATTTTATCTGAAAGAACAGTTGTCAACATCACTCACTTGGGCTCGTGCCATGAGCCACTTTTTAAAATGATAAAGCGTGGCGTACGCTTTTGCATGCGTTAACTATATGTCTCGTGTGACATCTGTTATTTAACCCTGCTGCTTGCTTTATGCCCTGCTGGAATTTAAGGAAGGGAAGGGTAAGTAATGGCTCCAATCAGTAATGTCTCAATGCCCTTGAATGTATCATAAGATTGGAATATCCACGTGTCCCTCCTGATTCTAAAGTAATGAATCTATCAGTTTTGTTTCCTGATAGATGAAGTTTCCAACTGATATAATCTCCAATTCTGAAATTGAACCTCTCTGATTTGGGCACAGTTTTTCAGGGGGAGGTTAATCTAGCTGAAAAATTCATATGCATTTTTTTTTTAGTTTGGTTTTCTTAGTAACAATTCTTAGATAATAAAAATTGTGACTCAATTATTTATTTGAATGGTGCTCATAAAATGGGATAGTATCTTTATCTTCTTGAGGTATGATGTTTGGGACAATGATGGCTGATTGTAAAATTATTCTGATTCATCTACTCAACACCTAATACTTCTCTACACCATGATGACATTTCATATTGATAAGTTTCTTCTCTCCTTATAAGTGCTTAAAATTTCACTCTTTAGAGATAGAGGCCTCAAATTAAATTATTCTAGAGTGTATCTAAGTGATTACTTGCATAGTAGTTAGAGTGATTATTTCTAGAATGTATCAAGACCATCTATATTTTGTAAAGAATTAAACTGCTTACATATTTACAGTACTTACTTGAATTCTTCTACTAAATTGATACTTTTCCAGTAAATGGATCAAGCAAAAAGCATTTTCCATTTTGAGATACAACTTCCTGCAAAAAAATAATAATAGTTTGCCACAAATCTATATATAGTGTATTGCGTATAATTCTGCTTTGCTTCTCAACAAATAAATTTGCCAAGTTCTGTTGGAATATCTGCTTATTTATTCATTCATATGATTAATTTGGAACATAAGTATGATATGCATTTGTTTTTGATGGTCAAATTCATAATCCTGACTTTCTAGAAAAAAATATCTGTCATTTTCAGAGCATTACAAGAACTAAAGAAGAGGAGAAGAAGAATTTTAAAAAATGACCTTGCAAAATAATACATAAGGAAGTAAAAAAAAGTCAAGTTTGAAATCAGACAAGTGCCAGAGATAAGAAAGTTAACTGCATACAGCAAATCACATTTGATCCAGCAATCTAAAAGTTAATGAAAGAAAAGCTGAGGTTGGCATCATGATGAAAAGCATCTGGCAAAGGGTATAAGGCAGGCTGGACATGTGTCTTACTGGAAGACTCCCAATTTGTGCATATAACTTTTATCCCAGTCCTCATATTTACCTAGCCACAAAAAGGTAAAAGGACTTGCACATATGTGCTAGTTGTTCCTGACTCTAGGGGGTCAGTGCTCATCTCCATTTCAAAGCTGAAGAGCCAGCACTGTCCAAAGATGTCTCTATGGTCATGTGGCCAGCATGACTAAATGCCAAAGGTACATGGAATGCTGTTACCTTTCCACCAAAGTTGATCCCTATTTTTCTATTTGCATTTTTACATGCTTTCAAACTGCTAGGTTGGCAGAAGCTGGGACAAGTACCTCACTCCATTATGCGGTGCTAATGATTCGAACCACTGAACTGCCGGCCTTTCTGATTGACAAGCTTAGCATCTTAGCCACTGAGCCACCATGTCCCCTCCCTAGCCACATTACAGCAGAGCAAATCAAAATATGTCTCTTTTCCTGCGTAAGGAGTTATGATTGACAATGTTTTGTAGGTTAACAGAGGCTCTCTGTATCTTCCACCAAACATGTTGGTCCTGAATAAAATCCAAAGGTAACAAGAAGGCTTCAGGATTTTAACTGTTGTTCAGTTTAGTTCAGTTTTGTGGAATAGGTGATACTCAGTGGTGGGTTCCGGGCCCCGGAGTTACCCACATGAACGTGTGTGGTGCACGCATGCGTTCTAGCATCAAATGACGCTTCCGCAAGCCTCCGTGATGTTCCAGCTGTTCCACAGAGCATCGCACAGGCGCCGTATGTGCCATGTATGTGCGCGGAAGAGCGAACAGCATAAAGCACTGGTAAGGAGCATGGGCAGGTGGGTGGGCCCTCCGGAGCACTGTACCGGAATGGTGCTTTGGGCGGGATCTGGTACGCCCGTCCCGGGGCCTACCATCTGAAACCCACCATTGGTGATACTGCTAATCTTTCAGTTATACAGATCTCCATCTTTCTGCTGTTTCTGCTCTCTTGGCTCCCTTTCTGTGGAAAAAGTCAATAATAGTAATGTCTTTCCTAGGCAATCAATTTGGAAAATCAACAAAGCTACACATTATTTCTATAATGAAAGGCAGTGATGTGCAGTCAGGGGAGGCAGGGGAGGCAGGGCCTCACCACTGTCATCATGAAAAGAAAAAAATTAAAAGGAAAAAGGCTGAGGTAGTTGCTGCCAGAGTCACAGTGGATGCCTCTACTTAGTGCTTAACTGTTTAAAAAAGCCTCTAAAAATGTGCCCTCTACAGGAGGAGGCGGGAGAACCACATGCCTCATTTAGTCTATCTTTATGATCACTTGAGCAGAGTTAAGCAAGGGTTAAAAGGCGAAAAATTCCTTATGTAGATGACGCACTTGGTTCCCTTGCCTCCTCCGTCCCGCCTCTATGGGAGACATAGCACCGGGGTGGCAGGGCGGCTTTTGCCCGCTTGCCTCACCAGCCATAAACCTCACCGAACGTCACTGGTGAAAGGGTACTTTTGGACATTTTGTAACTAGCAAGTACAAAATTCCTTAGTCCATCAAGCATATTTTCCTAATATTCTTCTAATGGCGTAGAAGGAACACTTGAGAACATCATCTCCCCCTAAAATTGAATGAGTGTAGTTAAAGGTTTGTAGATAACATTTTTTACTGATGGAAAGGAAAGGAAAATGGAAAGGGACAAAGACTTAGTATTACAATATTACTATTATTCTATTCATCCTTCCTAGTACCCTGTTTCCCTGAAAATATGACCTCCCTAGATAATAAGACATATCGGGCTTTTGAGCATAGGTACTAAAATAAGCCTTCCCTGAAAATAAGCCCTCCCCAAAAATAAGCCCTCCCCAAAAATATTGTAACACAGCTGCAGCCATAAGGTGACCATGTTTCCACCTTCTGCACATTTTTCCTCTAATATTATATTATAATCTCTTATATTTCAATAGATACAGGATTGAGGGATTAATTGATAATTGCATTTTATGTTTATACATGTGTTTGTACTATATATGAATATATGTAGCTGTCATTTTTAGTGGCATAAATGTGACTTGAAAAAGAGCATGATTGTAATTCAATTTGTCATTTTTAATAAAACAGAATTGAAGGCTATTAAACCAAAACAGTCCTATGTCTACCTAAAGGTAAGTTTTACTGATTTACTGATCCTTGGTGCCTACTCCAATGTAAAATCTTCTCATTCATGAATTAAATTTTGCTGGAATGAGGCTCCCTATTGTTTCCAAGCATGACTAATAGTTTCAAAAAAACTACAGTCAGAAAGTGTCTACAGAAAACCTCATAACAAAACATTGTTAGCAATTTTGGTGAAATCAATATTAAATAGATATTAATGATATTTATAATCCCCTAAATTTAAAGGCTAATTTATTTTAAGGAGCCCACCTATTTATGCTTATTTATAGACTAGTGCTTATTAACAATTTATACCTAAGATTTAAATGAATTCATCAGGAAAATAACTTTTTCATATTGCACTATGAATATACATAGTATTCTCATAATTCATAAATTCTGAATAAAATATGGATTCAAATAAAGGATGAGGCAGGTGCTCTTTTTATTAAAGGATCCATCATGCCTGTATAGAAATTTTAGAGTAGTAATAGAAAGTTGCCCATTGATATTTGCCATGCAATGTTTGTGAACTGTCGGCTCCAACGTCAATTTTATATTTGTATATCAAGGCAAGAAAGATTAATGGCCAAACTGTATACAAAATTAGGTCTTTTTATATCAGAATATTATTTTCTACCAAAGTGGCTTTGTGATTATAACATACTAATAGTCTTTAATCTTGAAAAGTCAGGTCTCTAAAACCTTGGGGAAAGCATCTGCTGCTAGATGAAATTTTCCTTTGAAGACAACCATTCTTTATTTGAATATAGCTAAAACACACTAGCTGTTGTCCTTCAGATATTTTGAATTTATATTCCTACTAACATCAAAATGTCAGAGCTTGTTGCATAAATTCAAATCCAAAAGCACACACAGATAAATGATGCAGCAGGATTCATCATATTTCTTTATATACATAGGAATAGATGAATAAATGTACAATACCAACAGGTGGTTCTCCTAAGTAAACACAAGTCAGAAGAGTTACAGGCTATCACAAACAGTAAGTTTCATTTTAGCAGCTGTCTGGGCTTCCAGACAGACTGCTTGTTTACTTCTCAGAGCAGCAGACTGCTTAAGTTTATGTTTCAATTCTCTGCACAGACTCAGATCTGTTTAAGCATCCATTGGCTGACTTAGTTGCTATGCCTATTCATTGGCTGACCTTGTTCCCATGTCTTTTCCAGTCATGACTATTTTAACATGAATAACGTAACCAACAGAATAAAAAAAACCTCTATGAAATCTCCAGCACAAAACATCTGAAGCACCAGATTAGGATAATAAGAATTATGCGTGATGAGGGTGGAACTCACACACTTATATTTTCTAATTTCCATTTATAGAGGTTAGTTATGAAGAGAAATGAATAGCCTGTAGTTATTGAACTTAGAAGACAATCAGTGCTGTGAACATCAAGGGTAAAAGTCAGTGTGACACACCCCAGTCTGCAGTGTAATGAAATTGTTCATCATACTTGGTATGAATGTTTTTTCCCTTCAAAGGACTAACAGATTTCTAATTGTGAACAGAATATGAATCAGGATTTTGGCACTAGTGACAGATCTGATTTATTATTAATAATTCTTCTGGACACCTGTGTCTGCAGATGATATGGTGGGAAAGTGGAAAAAAATAATAGCCCCTGAGGGAAGGGAAGGGTATCAACTCTGAAGCTGACATGGCTGATGTCATTTTTTTTCTTGCCTCATATAGGCCACGAACGTTGAAAGGGGGAAGGGAGGGGGAAAGAAGCTAGACCAACTACCGATCAAAACAACAAATTTTTCCTGTGGGAACCAAGGTCATCCCAACAGATGGCAGAGGAATGACCAAGCAGCCTTCCAGCTACCTTCATTGGACAATGTGATCAGTGACCCCTGGGGAGGGAATATTTACTCTTTTAATTAGGGGGAAAACATTGGGAACTAGAGTTGGTTTTCTCTAGCTGTGCTGATATGGTGTGTCCAATAAAGATGTTCTTTGAGGAATCTACCTGCCTTGGAGTTCTACTTTCGGTGGATGCACTATTCGGAATCCTGACAAAGGGAAGGGAAGGGATCTTCATTAGTCCTTACAAAAAGGTCTAAAATTCATCTACTTAGCAGTAGCAATAGCAATAGCAGTTAGACTTATATACCGCTTCATAGGGCTTTCAGCCCTCTCTAAGCAGTTTACAGAGTCAGCATATCGCCCCCACAGTTTGGGTCCTCATTTCATCCACCTCGGAAGGATGGAAGGCTGAGTCAACCTTGAGCCAGTGAGATTTGAACCGCTGAACTGCAGATAGCAGTCAGCTGAAGTGGCCTGCAGTACTGCACTCTAACCACTGTGCCACCTCGGCTGTACTTCATCTCAAGGGACAAGTGGTTTGAGTATTCATACATCGTTTTGCAAGGATCAAGAAAGTGTGAATGCCATGGGGAGGAAATAGGTGTTTCTTCTCATTTATAAGTTCATTGATCAGAATGGAAAGGTCTGGAAGCAGAAAGATGCTACCTTCCCATTCACATCTTCTCATTCCTAAAATTTAAACAGTTACACATTTTTTTAAAGAAAAAAATAATCCAAGTGAATCTGAACTTGGATAAGCCATTCCTCTGTGTATTTCCTTTTTCCTGTAATGTCTGCAAAAGGAGCTGGAGGCGTAGGTGAGATCCATGTTTCTATCTTACCCCTGCCTTCTTCCCCTTCGAAAGAAATACATTTTCGAATGTCAGTTTGAATCTTCCAATTACTGTTCTTCCATTCCATTAGTCTTCTTCCAGTCCTCTCCTTAAAATAAAATTAATAACTAGCTGAAAGTTGACAGTGCAATTATATGCATTGCTAGTCAGAAATATGTCCCTTTGGACTATCATCCAGTATAAGACAATACTGACTCCCAAAAGAGTGGCTGAAAAAAAACCCCACAGTGACGGTGGAATGGAGGAATTTATTGATAAGGAAAAAAAATGCATCAGTTTTGCTCAGGGGACTGTGTACCTACAACTCACGTAGTTGTGTTATTGGGGGGGGGGGGGTTCACATATCATAAAGGTAAAGGTAAAGATTCTCCTAGCACATATGTGCTAGTCCTTCCCAACTCTAGGGGGCGGTGCTCATCTCCATTTCAAAGCCGAAGAGCCAGCGCTGTCTGAAGATGTCTCCGTGGTCATGTGGCCGGCATGACTAAATGCTGAAGGCACACGGAATGCTGTTACCTTCCCACCCAAAAGGTGGTTCCTATTTTTCTACTTGAATTTTACATGCTTTCGAACTGCTAGGTTGGCAGAAGCTGAGACAAGTAACGGGAGCTCACTCTGTTGCGCAGCGCTAGGGATTCGAATTGCTGAACTGCTGACCTTTCTGATCGACAAGCTCAGCGTCTTAGCCACTGAACCGTGGCCTTTTAGCATATCATATAAATATCCTAATTTACCAAGTGGTCTCAGTCTGTAACTTGGTAAATAAATATCCCAATTTACATACATAGTTACAGACTGACACCACTAACTCAGAGTGGGCAGTGGGTTTTAGCTTGAAACAAAGGAACAGATGATACAAAATCGTTGTTCAGGGAAGCTTTTC
This sequence comes from Thamnophis sirtalis, assembly GCF_051295495.1. Lineage (NCBI taxonomy): Eukaryota > Metazoa > Chordata > Lepidosauria > Squamata > Natricidae > Thamnophis > Thamnophis sirtalis. The sequence goes on from NW_028261382.1 coordinate 118,821,370, forward strand.
TTAATCTAATTACTTTCTTTTAACAGCTAAAGAAAATTGGGCTCCAGAAAAAGATTTGAGTGAAATTAACCACAAAATAACTCTCTGTGGGAGACACTGCATTAGCACTAAATTTAAAATAAGGAAAGTCCTTGCAGCTGCAGGGCCTTGTATCATCTCCCACTCACCCTGTAACAACTTTCTGTGATATGAAATTTTGATGGTTCATGCGTCCACTAAGTCATAATGCAGCTCATTAGGTTTTGGCAAAACACGTTGTGTCAACCAACTGTTGTGCTTTATAACCCATGGTTAATGTTTTATTGCATTATGTGAATTTGGTGTGATTATTCAATCAACCATAATAACAAAACAAAACAAAAAGTAAAGCATGGATCTTAATCACTGGTATAAGCATAGGTGACCCATTTATATTGTATTTTTTCAACACTAAACATTGTTGGGTCTCACAAAATGGCACTATCAAATGCGATCACGAAACAGCAATTACAATAAAGAGTGATTTAAAAACAGAAGAGATTCATCAAGTTAATCCACCCAACAGTATGGAGTTGGAAACATCATGAAAATATTCACACTTGCCCAACTCATCTTTCTGTTTGCTTATTTATTACTTAATTTCCAACCACAATCAATTCAACTCTCAGCAGTTTTCTGAATCATAAGATAGAGCAGTCTCCAATAACAATTTTATTGTTTGTTGTTGCTTTAAGCAGTAGAATAAACATTAAACTTAAAAAAGTCACTTAGTCAATGCTATTCACTTTAAAATAAGTGAGATTATTCAAGCATTTCTGAAAATATTAAACCCCAGTCCCTGAAGAGGGGTACAAACATTCACAGATGCAGCATGACAAAATATTTTTTTTTTAAAAAAGCATCAGTGGATTGACTGATTTTCTTCTTCCTGTCTGAACCTCCTAACAGTGAGCTGTCTGTTCAAAATGTGCAGTTTAGCTGGAACCTCTATCATATTAAAGCTTATAATAAATTTAGTTTTTTCCCTTTGAAAATTAGACTCTCTTGCTGTGGTTTAACCAGAGGAAGCAATATTTCACGGCATGTCAAAACACAGGCTGGTGGTATAATTCAGTGAAATGAAGTGCTGATTTCCAACATTTTCAAAGTTTCACATCTGTTCTCAGCTGGAACAGAAAACACTAGAGGCTTTTATTCCACTAAGTAGTCAACCTGAGCCACATATTAGACTTTGTCCTTTACATTTCTAAATATAAACATAATAGGACTGCCATCCTTAGAAACGAAGACAAGGCATAGTAGGACACCTCAATTGTGCCTTTTGGTAATATTCTGCAGCTCCTTTGACAATTTGTCTCTGATTTTGATAGGTACTTAGTTGTTGCCGTATTTGTACACATAAATGATTCAAAGGAGATAAATAAATAAATAATAAACAGAATCACTACATAAATTGATTTCATTTTAGCAAGAGAACATGATGGGCTGTCTTCTAAAGTAAAGCAAGGTCATGGCGCACACTTGAAAGTAAATTAGGAAGACTATAATTGTGGGGTCTGGCTGGCAAGAACGAAGAATGCTTATCCACAAGAAATATGCATGTGTAAAGCTTGTAACAATTATGTGTAGTTAGAAAGCTGTAAAAGTAACAAGAGTTAGACAATTTGCAAACCTCAGTTAAAAGTTAGGAATAGATATGGTCTGCAGCCAATGAAATGCGTATTAGATACACTCCAGGGGCACTCATTAGCCAAGGCTTAGGAATAGCGACAGCTAGAGACCAATAGAAGAAACTGTAGAATTATTACTAAAATGTTTATTAGATGATATTTCTTATTATTTCACCTTGTCCCGTCTTCTCCTTTAGTGAAAATGTATAAAGCTTACTTAATCCTTTGTTCTTGGTTCTTGGCATTTTGGCCAGAAGCCCTTTTCTTTGGAGTACTCCAATAAAAGCAATCAGAAAACCTGAACCTCGTGTCTGGAATCAACCTCGTGTCTGGAATTCATCACTGGTTTCGGAACCAGGCTCTGACCCAAATTAGAGACAACCAACAGATATCTAGGCAAATTCAAATCAGAATCTTTCTCTTTCTCTCTTATCTCTATCTCAATATCTCTTATCTATCTGTCTGTCTGTCTGTCTGTCTGTCTGTCTGTCTGTCTTTCCGTCTGTCCGTCCGTCCGTATAGTATAAAGTATAAAGTAAAGATAGGTGCTTTAGTCTGGCAGAATTCTATTTTTAGGTAAACAATAAGTGAACTATTCAGAAGTAGCTCTTGCATGCCATTCTTAGTTCTGTCATTCTTAATTCATCCTCATAGGTTCATCCTGTACCAATGTTGGGAGAAAAAAAATGGGAGCAAACCTCCAATTTTCTATGTGATGCCTTACCTTTCCAGAATATTCCACCAGCAGCACATTTGAGGTGGTATAATAAGGAAAACATAAGCATTTTATGTGCCAGTGGCTAGAGGGCTTTCTTTTATATAATTGAAATACAATAATGTTTTAATTTGTGCTCTTAGTTAACAGCTCTAATTTTCAGGGTGATTAATTCTTAGGACTGGAAAGTCATGCAGTAGAAACACATCAATTATGTGGTATACAACATGAGCCAACTTATAGTAATTGGACTAAAAAACATCCAAATCAGATGGCTGGACAGATGTTTGGCAATCTAGTTCTCATTTGGTCTTGTTTCTCTCTGATAAAGGCTACACCCTTTATTAGGTGCACCAAATGTTCTATGGAATCATTGGACAACATCTAATCTATGGGATGATTTTCAATATCTCATACCATGCGAGATAACACAACCACTTTAAAGCAGGGTATATTTAGTCTAATGTACTTGGAATGTATCACCTGCTCACAGAGTTGGCTATATTTCTAAAAGTTGTTTTTGGATTTATTCTGAACTAGCCGATAACTCGGCGTTGCCCGAGTATTTATTTATAGGGGGAAAATGTCCATACCAAATGTAATTTCTAATGTTGGATTTTCCCCCTTACCAAAGGGAGCCCCCTTGTGGAGTACTGTGAAGCCGTTATCATAGCAACTCCACTGCACTGTACAGTGGAATCCATTTTATGGCAGTACAGTAGAAGCCATTTAAAGGCACAACAGGCTGCATCTTAATAGAACACATCCCCCAAGAGGTGTCTTACTCCTACAGTATTTTTCTCCAGAGAGTAAGTCATCTGTGTACTAAGTTTGGTTGAAATTGCTCACGGAGTTTCAGAGTTATGCTGGAGCGTGCGCGCATGCGCGCTCACACACACACACACAGAGCCATTTTTATAGATATAGATTTATTCTGAGCGGTTTTTTGTTTGTTTGTTTCAGAAGGGAGAAGGGAATAGAAAGAAAGAAAATAAATTACTCTAAATCAAGCCAAGCCTTTATCAAAGGAAACTTTCTGCACTCTAATAAATATCAACAGTATATCTCAGAACAAGCAGACTAAGTCCATTTTGTTTATAAGTTGACAAACAATGTGAAAGGGAAAGGTTTTTAAAAAAACAACTTATTATTAGAGTCCTATAGTCACTTGATCCCACAATATTTCCTTTACCACTTATATCATGAAGCATATATTACAATATTAAACTTTGACAAAGTAGAAGTTATAATCCAATATCTTAGCTCAGTGCAATGCTAAAATTTCCACAACACTAGCCAGGAGGCTACAAAATAATCTTACCTGCAATTGTCCATTTCATTTTGGATATATTTAAAAAATAGGCATTTGATAATATCTGAATAGTATAGTTAGTCCTTGACTTACAACTGTTTCTTTAATGGCCGTTCAAAGTTACAACAGTGTTTGAAAAAAAGTGACTTATGACTGTTTTTCACAGTTATGACCTTTGCAGCATCCCCATGATCATGTGATCAAAATTCAGATGCTTGGCAACTGCTTCATATTTATGACTGTGTCCCAAGGTCATGTGATCACTTTTTGTGACCTTCTGACAAGCAAAGCCAATGGGCAATCCAGATTCACTTAACAACCATTTTACTAACTTATCAACTACAGCAATTCACTTAACAACTGAGGCAACAAAGGTTGTAAAATGGGGGCAAAGCTCACATAACAAATGTCTCACTTAACCACAGAAAGTTTGAGTTCAATTGTGATCATAAGTCAAGGACTACCTGTAATTGATATTTTCTCTCTTCCAGCTGAAAAAATGAAATCAGCCATGCTAATGTCAACTCCTAAAGTTGTCATAGTGAGAGAAGGGGGGGGAGCGCATTCCACGCATACTTTCAGCTCAGATTACTGCAGCAGGCTTGGGAGGGGTGCACCTCATTGGGGAATGTGATTTATGACACAGACTGAGGGGAGGGAAGGAACAGGGGTAAAGTTCAGCTATAACTCAAACAAAGCTTAGATCTGACTGTGGAAAGATCTTGCCAAAAATAAATGCTCCTAATAAATGACTTTTTTTTTTTTTTAAGTTTGGTCCGAGGCTCATGAATCAGTTAGGGCATTTTTTGAAAGCCTGGCATTTGGTTGGATGTTTGAAAGCACTTTGAGACAGTTCAGGTCAAATGTATGAAGGGTTTTCTAAGAAGATATTGGTTTCCACTATCTTCTGTTCACTTGGATTTCAATTTTGTGTCTTAATCCAGGGGATAGTGTTATTATAAATTAATTGGTATTTCTAACTATTAAGTTATAATAGGGTATCTGTCAAAGATGGATCTTTTTTTTTAATCTTCAGTTTGGTTCCTGAAACTTTAGCTTAGTCAGTCTAAATATATTAAGGCTGTAATAGCACTCAGTACTAAATTTGAATTCTTCATATACGGCATGATGATTATATTATGGCTATTTTGGATAATTAAGCAATGCCATTACCAAAGTTTACTGAAGTGTATAAATAATATGACATATTCTGGTTACACCATTAAGTAGAAAAAGTTAATTTGCAGCTTTTGAGATTAACTAGATATCGTCCACTATGTAAGACTGGAATTCACAATTCATACTGTGGTTATAAAATGCCAGGATTTTTTTTCTTTCTCAAAATACATCATACGAGGCTGAGATAAATACATATAAAGGTATATATGCAATTTTCTTAGACATAATTCAGTTAAAAATTCCATTAGGTCTCTGGTGCAAGATTAATGTTATTAAAAGGAATATTACTTCAAGATTAATGCATATTTCAAGAAAGATTCTAATGTTAATCCTTATTAGGTACTTCAGACAGATATGTAAGTTAATCAGAGAAGGTTGTAGTTTGTTTGGCAAACCCTTGAATATCCTTGGCTGAACTGACCAGATGTTAATAGAATGGCAATTTTGGAAGGAGCTGGCTTAGCCATGGCCTTCATAAGACATAGTACAGGGCGGGGCATAACCTTTTCCTAGGGGGTCACAGCAACACTTGTAATAACAACACAAATAATTCATATACCATTCGAAAGCCCATCAAAAACTGAGTTTATTGACACGATTTAATAGTCAGTATGACCACCATTAGCCCTTCGAACAGCATTCAAACAAGGTGGATAAGAACACAACAAATCTTCAAACAGTTCCGTTCGATTTTCCAGATTTTCCAGAGGGCGGGGCATAACCTTTTCCTAGGGGGTCACAGCAAGATCGACAGCAGTTTACAACTTCCGCGACACCTCATTTTAAAGCCCATAAAAAACTGAATTGAATGAGCTATTAAATGTTAAATTTGTTTCGGTTGAAACTTTGAGAATGAATTTGGAAACTGTGTTGAAAAATCTGGAAAATCGAACGGAACTGTTTGAAGATTTGTTGTGTTCTTATCCACCTCGTTTGAATGCTGTTCGAAGGGCTAATGGTGGTCATACTGACTATTAAATCGTGTCAATAAACTCAGTTTTTGATGGGCTTTCGAATGGTGTATGAATTATTTGTGTTGTTATTACAAGTGTTGCTGTGACCCCCTAGGAAAAGGTTATGCCCCGCCCTGTACAAAGATACAAAGGCAGATAAACATTATTAGATAAAGTTTAATAAAGGCATGGGATTCCAAGAAGGAGAAGGAGGAGAGGAAGAGGAGAGGAGGAGGAGGAGGAGGAGGAGGAGGAGGAGGAGGAGGAGGAGGAGGAGGAGGAGGAGGAGGAGGAGGAGGAGGAGGAAAAGGAGGAGGAGGAGGAGGAGGAGGAGGAGGAGGAGGAGGAGGAGGAGGAGGAGGAGGAGGAGATGTGTTTGTGCTTGCATTTTTGTCATGAATTCTATATTGGAACAATGGTAAAAATCCAGGGTATATACACAAACTTTTATTCAGGCATGACCCAGAAACAGAACAAACAAAAAACTGTATGATAAAATGACAAAGTTTTAAAGGAAGAGTGCAACACAACAATGGGAAGAAATATGGATAGATCTCTAAGATTTACACCAAGTTATAACCTAAAAGAAAATTGGTTCAGAATGTTGTATTGATGGTATACAACACCATCAATAATATCCAAGACAGGGTAATCATAGAGTAATAGATGTTGGAAATGCCATGAAATATTTTATCACATGGGTTAGACATGTTACTAAATAAACTCAAAAGTACTCAAAAGACATATATAATACAATGCAGATTTTTTTGAATTTCAATTTGAAATGAAACCACATTTTCAACTACTTGTAATCTCAGGAAAATTAACACTACCATAATTTAATGAGATGTATGCTTACAATAAACAAGAATACACATTGCTCAGCTTTGGAAGAGCAATATCTTATTTAGAACTTTAACTAAATTTAAGCAAGAATGCTTCCAATATACACCGTACATTATACAGCATGGGTGATTTAGTAGCCTACAATTTGATTTATACTTATAAACATTGCAAATTAGCTGATGTGTAAAAAAGAGGAAGCCAGAAACTTAAGAATTCTTGTAAAATTATTTTATTTTTCTTCCTTTTATTTTTTACTTTGTTCATCTATCTTTTCTTTTCATTAACATGTATGTGTCTCTGTGTGTCTGATCTGATTGAGAAGAAGGTGTTGATGGTGGATTGATTGGCCCAGTACCAATGGTGGGTTTCAAATTTTTTTAGAACCTCTTCTGTGGGTGTGGCCTGCTTTGTGGGAGTGGCTTGCTGGCCATGTGACTGAGTGGGAGTGGCTTGCCAGCCATGTGACTGAGTGGGAGTGGCTTGGCAGTCATGTGACTGGGTGGGCATGGCCAATTTGTCAAATGTGGTGAAACTCACTTAACAGTTCTCTTGCTTAGGAACCAAAATGTTGGCTCAGAAACTCTGGCATTTGAATTACTCAAGTCTTAAAGCTGTCAAGCTACAAGACCCTTGCACTCCTAACCTTTTAGAAAAAAAACTCCAGGGGTGTTCAAACTTGACAGCTTTAAGACTTGTGGACTTCAACGCCCAGAATTCCTCCTCCAGTCATGTTGGCTCAGGAACTCTGGCATTGAAGTGTACAAGTCTTAAAGCTGTCAAGGTACAAGACACTTGCTCCCCTAACCCCTTAAAAAAACCCCAGGGTTGTTCAAACTTTGCAGCTTTAAGATTTTAAGGTTTAGATAGGACTCTTAGAGGCGGGCGGGATGATTGATGAGCCAGCCAATCAGTGAGAGGGAGGTGGGGCAAGCGTGGTGCGGACGGGCGGGGGGAAGGAGCTGGAACCAGTTCTAAACAGCACGGTAGATTTGTGGAACCTCTTCTATAGAAGAGGTTAGAACTGGCAGGAACCCACCGCTGCCCAGTACCTACAGTATATACAGAAAATCTATAAAGATCTTCTATGCTATGAATTGTAATCCATAAAATGAATAAATACTGTAGTGGCACAGTGGTTAGAATGCAGTATTGCAGGCTATTTCTGCTGACTGACAGCTTCCAGCACTTTGACAGTTCGAGTCTCACTGGCTCAAGTTTGACTCAGCCTTCCATCTTTCTGAGGTCAGTAAAATGAGAACCCAGCTTGTTGGGGGCAATATGCTGACTCTGTAAACCACTTGGAGAGTGCTGTAAGGCACTGTGAAGCGTTATATAAGTCTAAGTGCTATTGCTATTTCCGAAAGAAACAATTTATTCCATTAAATGCAAAGAGCATTTTGTTGTATAGCTAAAGAAAGTCCTCGCTCTTGCGAATGACAGCTCGGTAGCAGCCAGGCGCGTCTTAGCCAATCAGACGCGCCTGTCAGTTGCCGAGCTGTCAAGCGCGAGTCTGCTGGAATATAAAAGGCAGGCTCTTTCCAACCGCCACCCGATCTACTTCGCAGCAGCCGAACATACCGGTCTACTCAGAGCTGCCGAAGACCCGGTCTACTGTTATATCCTATCTACTTCACAGACTACCCGGTCTACTGTTATATTCATTTCTGTTTACCGCGCGACCAGCCCGGTCTACTTGCGTTACTAGTTACAAAGTTAATAGTGAATTAAAGTGGTTACAGTGTTACCGTTACAACGAGCCTCTGTCTTCATTCTGAAGTTACAATACATTTAATTATTATGTTTAATAGGAACAGAACTATAAATAGCAAAGTAGTTTTATAGCCCTGTTAGTTGTTGAATCAGCTTATGAGTGATATAATCTCCCAAAAAACTTTCTTACTGTAATTCTACAGTCAGTATTGCTTCAAATTAAATAAGGATAAGTTTTATAGCATTAGTAAACCTTCTGATCCTCCCTGTAAATAGTTCACTTAAAATAATGTCAAAATTGGTTGTGTTACCTTTCAGAACACTGGAGGCTTACAGTACAAATATTCAAATGGCTTCCAATTAGATAGAAAATAATTATATATAGAAATGAATATTAACACATGCTGCAAGGCATGAGAGGCAAAATAACTAATTGTGATAACACTGGTGTTTATTTATCATACTTCAAGTTAGCACAGTTCCATTTGATATATTTTTCATTAAACCCTTGCATTTTCTATAAATATTTTAACATTCAAATTAGCCACTACAACATGGGTAGAAAAAAGATAGTAGAAAGTACTTTTCCTTCTAAGTTAGGTCATAAAGTAGAGTGCTGCTGTTATTATAGTTACAATAATTATCCTCAGTGCCTTCATTTCTGATCCAGAATAGGTAAATATTATTTTTAGTCTGGAAACACAGACTAAAAAAAGCTGGCTACAATTACACAATTGAAACTTTGTGTCCAAGGTCTGACTAGCAAACCCAAGAAAAGTAGACACTCTCAGGAACTTTGAAGTCTCAAAATCAAAACTTTGTTGGAGACACCATTTTGGTACTGAAGAATCAAAACCAACTTTGGTTTTTCTAGTGCAATGCATATATGGTTAAACGATAGCTTCTTTTTCTCCCCACCCTTAACTGGTCACATTGTCCATTGAACTGTCCTTTTGTTTTGAGAACTGTTCACTTTTCTGTCGGACACCTGCCTCAGTGGCCTTGGTAGATTCTTGGCTCTCACAGTCCATCTCTAGTGCATCTGCAGTTTTTTCTCCTTTTCTGCCCCCCCCCCCCGAATTCTTTGGCAAGTTGAATAGCAATAAGACCCAACCACTTCAAAAGCGGTTCAACCTTGACACCTTGTCTCTTCCAGTGTGAATACAATGTAATAGATGTGCAAAAGGGGTAGAGGTTCAACAATCCTGCCCTTTTTGACACCAATCTCTCCTTCCCCCCAGCAGAAAGCCCCATTCTTACCTGCTGATAAAGAGGCAAGGGGCTCATTCAAATTCTCTGAGTTTGGTTTTCAATAAAGAACGTGGGACGATGGATTATTAAAAATAATAATCCAGGCTTGCATTTTCTGTCTGGTCAGCTTCATGCAATTAGGGATTTACTACTTACCATCTTGGTGTTCCTTTTCATTTTGCATTACAGTGTGCTTGATTGGTTAAAAAGAAATCTTATTCAGTAATATAATATTCAGAATATAATATTCAGAAATCTTATTCAGTAATATAATACATACCCCATGTACAGGAAATATCTGTACCTGTATTGGGGATACCAGTGTTCCCCAATCTTTCTGGCTTTATGGATTGATGGGAGTGGTGGAGGGGGGGAGATAGTTTTGCACATGCAAACTCGAGCTTTGCACACTCACCTACCACATGCACTGCCCAGTTCCCAACAGACCACTGACCGGTACCAGTCCACAGACCAGGGGTTGGACACCTCTGCCCAGCCCATCTCCAGTCCTGCTATACTGGCAAGGGTGGTCCTAGGAGGGACAAGTGAAGAAAACTAGGAATGTAAACTGATAGTACATACTCTCAGCAGGGTCACTGAAGGTGTGCTCCTCCCTGCTATCCAGTTAAACCAAGCAAGCCTATTGATCGAGCAGGAGTGCCTCTGATGTGTGAGCCGAGGCTGTATACTCTCTATTTAATGTGTATGCTGGGTGGATGAGTGTAGTTTTAAAACTGGAGGTGGAAGCATCAATAACTTGCATTTTGTGGATGACACTATTTTGATAGCTGAAAGTACAAGTGATTGTCAGGTTTTAGTAAAGAAATGCCAAGAAGCACAGTAAACAACTGGAACTTTGAAGAAGCAGAAGAGAGATTGACGCTTCTGAACTTTGGTGTTGGAGGAGACTCTTGAGAATACCAGGAGAAAACAAACAAATGGATCATAGAACAAATCAATACAGCCTTCCTACCCGAAGTACAAATGACCAGCTAAAATTATCATATTTTGATACATTATTCAAAGACCTAGCCCCATTAGAGGGACAAGATTTATCTTTCTTTTTCTTTCCTTTTTGTGTTTATTTTTTTGTTTTTAACGGTAAGCCACCCAGAGACATTGACAACTGGGCAGCCTGTAAAATTCTTTAACTTAATAAACTCTCTTTGCTTAATGGATTTCTAGGGCCACCCACTTCAAACAAGTGACTTTGAATGGCATATGACAAAGGCAAACGATAAACAAATTAGCACATGATATTAAAAAGAAAGCTACCCCATATAAAAATGGTGATCAAATGTGATACTTCATTTATTAAACTGATATTCTACCCATCTCACTATCCAGCAACTCAAGCATATAAATGGATGGATGGATGGATGGATGGATGGATGGATGGATGGATGGATGGATGGATGGATAGATAGATAGATAGATAGATAGATAGATAGATAGATGATAGATAGATAGATAGATAGATAGATAGATAGATAGATAGATAGATAGACAGATAGATAGATAGATAATTGGATGGATGGATGGATGGATGGATGGATGGATAGATAGATAGATAGATAGATAGATAGATAGATAGATGATAGATAGATAGATAGATAGATAGATAGATAGATAGATAGATAGATAGATAGATAGATAGATAATTGGATGGATGGATGGATGGATGGATGGATAGATAGATAGATAGATAGATAGATAGATAGATAGATAGATAGATAGATAGATAGATAGATAGATAGATGATAGGGTGATCAAATGTGATTATTAAACAACCAAAACAGGAACTCCACTCAACTGAGTCCAAATTCCAAATTCCTAGGTTTTAACAATTCTAAATGTGTTTTTTTTTCCAAAAGGCCACTGGATTTTCTTTGTTCAGAGGAAGCTTTTTGGATGAGAAGCGAAACATCTTCAATCAAAAACAAAGAAAGTCCAGTGGCCTTTGGGGGAAAAAAAACACCTTTGGGACAACCATGACCTGGATGACTATCTCCATAGACAGTTTTGACAGTTTTTCTAAAATCAAGTACAGTTGGGTCCTTTCATATATTTGGGCCATGGAAACTCATTCTAGAGTACAAGGATAGGCACTGAAAAACACAGGCATCCTAGGTTCCATGCAGAGGTGGGTTCCTACAGATTCAGACCGGTTTGGCAAAGTAGCTGGTAACTCAGCTGGCCATGCTCCAGAACCAGTTCTATCGACAGTGCTATAGGTGCCTCCATCTTGTTTTTTGCTTCTGTGCATGCAGAGAAGCATTTTTTTTACTACTACGCATGCACGGAGCACATCCTTTGTACTACTATGCATGCATGCAGCGAACCAGCAGTAACAGAAGTCGGAATCCACCCCTGGTTCAATGGGATGGCAACGTTTAAAATAAGAAACCTGGCTCATGACCTTTTTATGGAAGCGCGTGGAGAGATCAGATGTTCTTAGAGAAAGTGGCAAGTAACCGATTGTTCCTTTGCAAAAGTTAGTTTTTCTCCTGTTGGAATATTTTGTTTTACAATATGTATTTTTATATTGTTTCTTTTAATTTTATTGCATTTTTTTTAAAAAAAAATATATGTGCTATTTTATTGGATTGTTGTATGCCACCCAGAATAACATTTTGTGAGATGGGCACCTGTACAAATGCAATTCATAAATAAATAAATTCATAAACCACATCCTTTACCATTTAAAGGTGATAACCATCACCTTGATTTATTCATGGAAAGCTACTGGAAGCCAAATTCACATGAGTATAATGCTCTGCCTTCATACCTACTCTGCCACTGCAAGTGGTACAAACTGAACTTCTGTATGGTCTTCTAGAAATTGCAATATTCAAACTGGGAGATGGCTAAGGTTTGAGTGACCATGGACACGCTTTGCTTTAAAATGTAATATTCTGATAATTCTCTATAGAATTAGGAATCCGTTTTGTGGTTAAAGGAAGTAATCATCTGATTTCTATATTGGGATCTGTTATCTAAATTGATCGTTAGTAATTCTAATTTGGATCTGAATGAATATGATGTGTAAGGTTTATAAAATAAATTGTTGTATTATCTCAAAAAATAAAAATAAATTCTGGCAAACCATTACCTCCTAGCAAGAGTAGATGCTGACTTCTGTTAATCCAACTCATTGGCCCATTTTGTTTAGACAACTTTCTCTGGAGAGAAATTATTCTTTAAGATCTGAGCTTCTTAAAGATGTTCCCCAATATCCTTTGAACTCTGATGCCTAGAGCACCACCCTCTGATCTTCAAAATTCAGCAACCTTCTATGTTTGTGAATAAGCCTTTTCTGGAACATTGATTTACCTATTTAACACATTTCTGGCCTTGCTCTTGATTGGAAAAATAAGATTTTTTTTTCATAAAGGATGCCTTTCATAGCCTAAAGAAATAAACTTTAGTCAACTTGAATGAGGATATTCGGTAATCCAATAAATATGGATCTCATCCCTAAATTTGAGAGAGTTAATAGGTGACAGCTACCCCTGACTAAGGTGTTGTATTCATTGTATTGATTTTCAGGTGAGCACCCCAGTGAGTTATAGATGGCATCACAAATAGAAATTTGTCCCAATTGGTGGTTGATACCAATTAGAGCACATAGCAAGGACTTTATCCTTTGCCCGGGGGAACAAGCCGAGCTTCGAGAGATTTAAAAGACAAAATAGTGCAGAACTTGCCAAAATCAATCTGAACTGCAACCTTCACATATCTATTCAGAAGTAGACTTTCCCAAATTCTTTTGAAGCGACAATTCTTTTGCAAATGTAAGCTAAAAAATATATGTTTTAGATCAGACACAAACTATTTGTGAACTCAAAGCCTTGAGGCTTAGAAACTCAGAGACTCTTCAAAAATAGTAACATAATTGTATATTTTTTTAATGAAATAGTAATGTATTTCTTATTTATTTAACGAATTTTATTTAATGAAATGTATTGTCAAAGCAAGGAACTGCAAGGAAAGAGACCAACTGCAGTAGCTTGCCCTTAACTGATTTTAGCTAGAAATGGAAATAAGAATCTGAGATTTCTTTCTGGCATGAACTAAGGTTGCACAGAGGGAGAACTGAGTGCTGACTGCTTTCTTTTCACTTGAATGATTTCAGTTGAAGATTGCCAAGAAGCGTTCAAAATAAAGATGTTTGTACTTCTTTCTTTGAGTGGATGTGCTGAATGTAGGATTTCTTCCGATGAAAGTATGAGCATTCCCCTGAGGAACAGATGTTATCCATCTTACCTTGGAAGTATAAATACATTACCACCTCCAGTTGCAACACTGGTCAAATGGAGTGTCAGGAAATATGTGAAGATCACGTACCTGTCATTTTTATTCTTTACAGTCCAACAGAATGTTAGAAAGATCTGTCGACCAGCAGAATTCCCTTTCCAAAACCTAACAGCAGAGGACAGGAGAAGATTTGGCATGGAGGAAAAAGACAGATCTGGTTGGAGAAGAAGATGTCTGCCAACAGCTAAAACAGCTGTGGACAGATGCATCCCACCTCCTTCCTGGTCATATGTCACATACACAGATATATGTCTACTAACAATCTGTTGTGGCCCGTCAGTGGCCAGTGGAGCTGGCAGCAGAGCCAGGCAGTGAAGAGGTTGGAGACAAACATGGGCCAGTCCTGGGGGCTGAGGCTCTGCATTGGAGACAGAGGGAGCTAGACAGCAGTGAGGCAGAGAAACAGCTGGAGCCTGTTCCCAGTGTGTGCATGTGCAGAGCTGCCAGAAGACAAGAACAATTTAGAAAGCAGGGTTGACTTGGGAGTAAAGCCACACCTTGGAGGTGATTGGCCCCTCCTATAAGAAACAAAAGAGGAGTGAATGGGGAGTGGAATTTTGCAGGGAACAATTTGTTCCTTTGGTCAGTGAAAAGTTCTGTTTGTGACTATAAGAGACTCTGTGCCTGCATTTGGAAATTAGTTATCTGGCAGCTCTCCAAGCAAGATAAAGTCTCTGTTGATAAATATTCGTCTGAAAGACTGTTTGCCAGGCCTTGCTGACTGTGAATGAATGGCATTCACAGTTGTGTAAATAAAAGAGGTTTTTTTTCCAGGACCAAGACTTTGCTTCATGTTTTTTAAGGAAGCCTAGGTCAGAACACAATCAACCAATGGAACAGCCTACCTTCAGAAGTTGTAGGAGCTTCATCACTGGAAGCTTTCAAGAAGAGACTGGACTGCCATCTGTCAGAAATGGTGTAGGGCAAGGGTGTCAATCTTGTGACAACACATCATATGACATATCACAGCACTTTTCCCCCTTGCTAAAACGGGCAGTGGGCATGGCCAGTGCATCATGGATCCAGCCCGTGGGGCTCAAGTTTGACACCCCTGTTTTAGGGTCACCAGCTTGGGCAGGGGATTGGACTAGATAACCTACACAATCCCTTCCAACTCTGTTATTCTGTTATTACTCTGTTTCCTGGTCCTATGTCACATTCGCACAGATATATATCTGCTGCTGGTTAAGGGGTTGGAAAAAATATTCCAGAAGCCATGGATTGCATCCTCTGTATTTTCTACAAGGGCTTTGAGTATGGCTGTGATTTTATGTCTTACCTGCAGCATTCATGTTTGATTTTTATTTCCATTAAAGGAAAGTGTAAAGGTGAGCTTAGAAACTCTGAAATAAAGTTTTCTGCAGGCTCTGTCCATGCAACAAATATTTGATCAATACAACACAAGCTAACTCTGAGCAAGGCGATAGGAACAAAAGGGAGTTAAACAGGAGCAGTCAGTAGCACAGGGAAACCGTCAGAATATTGATCTGAGAGCCAGGGGCACTTGGAAAAAGCCAGAGCAACTGCTGGAATTGACTGCCAGACGCTGTTGGGGAATATATATATATATTTCCTAATTTTGCATTTTCTGCCTGATCTAAAGAACGGGCTGGCCTCTGCATCTGAGAATGGTTTACATGGGAGTAAGTCCCATTGAACAACATGGTGCTTACTTCCAAGCAAGCACAATTAGAACAGTGAAATGAGGATGATTCTATGATGACTAAGTGGCACCGTTCCATGCTGCTATGGTTGTCCTTTTTCAATGGCTTTTGAAAAAGCTGTTTCCAAATGCCTCTGACAAACGCACATTGCACAAACAGCAATGCAACTCTTATTCATTATCCTTTAATGAATGGCAGGCTGGAATGAAATCATACCCTGCTTTACCCTTTTAAAAGGATAGCATTTTGCCTCTGTTTTATTGCACAGAGTAACTCTACATACATACACTGAGAATAAATGAGGGTATTAATAGCTCTTTTTTCTCTTACCAAACCCAGCTATATATCCTGACTTTAACACCAAATCAAAAACAAACCCCTAATGTGGTTTACAACTAGGACATGCTGCCCTTAGGTCACAGTCTACAAATTCTCAGAATAATTTTCAGATTCTGGACCTGCCTACAATTGAGGAGTTTTGTTCCATTTTGTTGTTAGTTGCAAAGTTGTGTATAAACCAATGCAACCCCATGGACAATGTTCCTCCAGACTTTCCTGTCCTCTACCATCCTCTAGAGTCCATTTAAGCTAATGCGTACTGCTTCAGTGACTCCATCCAGCCATCTCATTTTCTGTCGTTTAATGTCCTTGATCTGGCCTTCTAAAGAGCTGTCAGGGTTGACCTCCTCTCAGATTGACCAGTTTGATCGCCTTTGAGGCCAAGGGACTCGCAGGAGTCTTCTCCAGCACCAGAGTTCAAAGGCCTCAATTCTTTGGCGCTCAGCCTTTCTTATGGTCCAACTTTCACAGCCATACATTGCAACTGGGAAAACCATAGCCTTTGTTTCTTTTAGATCTCCATAAATAAATAAATGTATAGATAGAAGCTTTAGAGACTGTTATTCCATACGTCCAAAAAATTAATCCCTAGTCCTTCTTTTTCAGGAGCTACATGAACAAAATGAGGGGCACAGAAATTATAGTTTGCTCTCTAACTGGGATAAATTGAAAGCCTGTAAAGGCTGTGTTGATTGCAAGGGCTGGAGATACAACCTGAGATGTCATTTCCTGGAAATAAGATTTAAAGATTGCTGTGACTTTAAAGAGCTTTTGATATAGCTTTGATAATTTGGTCTTTCAAATTAGTCCCATCTTTCCTATGTTTAGAAATATAATAAAATATTTCTATATTCATGGGTAATTTTGAAACATTGCAGAAAAGAACATTTACATTGTAGATGTTCTTTTCCTGGGCAGTATTTTCTGTGCCTGGTAACAGTAGTTAAAGATTTGTGACTACACTTTCAAAGGTTTTTTTTTAATCCCATGGGGATTTAACACAGATGGATTACAAAGAGAACAAGGAGAGCATGTGAGAAAGGTTTTGGAGACTGAGGTGATGGCAGAGAGGTTGCAGAGTAATTTTGTACTGTGGCTCAGATTAGAGGCCAAACTGATGAAAAATTCAGAGGCCATAACACTTGCTTCAAAGTTCAGGAAGCATTATGATTGTTGTAAACAATATATCTCTCCACATCCTATAGTAGCTCAGTGACATCTCTGCCTAATTAATTCAGTGATATGGATAGATGATAGATAGATAGATAGATAGATAGATAGATAGATAGATAGATAGATAGATAGATAGATAGATGATAGATAGATAGATAGATAGATAGATAGATAGATAGATAGATAGACAGACAGACAGACAGACAGACAGACAGACAGACAGACAGACAGACAGACAGACAGACAGGGGGGAGAGTGAGTCTGAGAATCATAAGAGATACATAAACAATTGAAAAGAAGAGATCATTGATTTATCTTTCTAGGACAACCTCAATAAATAAATTAGTGGAATACCCTACATTGATCCCTAAAATGAGATAATCCTTCAGATGAAATATCATTTTAAATTCTTTGTTAGTGCATTTGCCCCAGGTGTGTTTGTGTTTGTGTGTGTATGTGTGTGTGTTTGTGTAATCAAGGTGAGAAATTGAACATTTGTGTGTGTGTAGCAAATGTTCAATTTCTCACCTTGATTAGACCATTCGTATGTTATACACAATTCATATATCTCAATGTTTAACACAATAGTCTTCAGAATCAGATAGATGATAGATAGATGATAGATAGATAGATAGATAGATAGATAGATAGATAGATAGATAGGTAGGTAGGTAGGTAGGTAGGTAGGTAGGTAGGGAGGGAGGGAGGGAGGGAGGGAGAGAGAGAGAGAGAGAGAGAGAGAGAGAGAGAGAGAGAGAGATAGTAGATAGATAGATAGATAGATAGATAGATAGATAGATAGATAGATAGATAGATAGATAGATAGATAGATAGATAGATGATATAGATATAGATATAGATATAGATATAGATATAGATATAGATATAGATATAGATATAGATATAGATATACATATACATATAGATATACATATAGATATACATATAGATATAGATATATCAACCAAATTCAGATATCTAACACACACACACACACACACACTCACTCACTTACATATATGCAATGCATTTTTAAGGCAAACAAGCAATGAGGTGCATCAATATTGTGCAGAAGTTAAAGAGGGGGGAGAGTAGGGGAGAGAGAGAGGGAGGGAGGGAGGGAGGGAGGGAGGAGAGAGAGAGAGAGAGAGAGAGAGAGAGAGAGAGAGAAGAGAGAGAGAGAGAGAGAGAGAGAGAATGAACAAAGCTAAGCAAAAACTGTGGCAAATTTTGTATTTGCTGATTCCAAAATTAATTGCAGACCTTTTTGGTGCAGAATGGAACATGGGCCAGAGTGAATTGATGGAATAAATACTGACTGAAATAGAAGGAATCCATTCACCCCTGACTGCTGTAGAAACTGCATGTAAGAACGCTTTTATAGTTCAATTGATTACTGGCCCCGAGAAGGACTGTGCTGCAAAGTTACAAGGTTTTCAACTGCTTTAGATGATTACATGCCATGCTTGCTTGGACTGTTACTAAGGGATTTTAAGGATAAGCCAGTTCAATCTTAGCCTCCCCTATCCTTCATGGTTTAACAAATTTAATGTTATTTCACCCTGAAATTTTTTTCTGCCTGTGCAATGACTGTGCCATAATACTTAGAGATTTTGCAAGTCCATGCGAAGACATAGAGGGGATCCATCTACCTACAATATTGAACATCTACTAAAATCTTGGGTATGAGTAAATTTCCCAAATGACTGGGTTTCTGTAATGAAAAAATATATTTGTTGTGAAGAGTGTCTGTCTCCTTAGAACACAGCATTATGCCATATGATAATGTATCATGCAGAAAAAAACAATTAATGCCAACCTGTCTTCCATTGAGGACCTGTAGCACGAGTGAAAAAGAGGGCTGTGAAAATATTTACACACCCCTCGCATCCTGGACACAAATTGTTTCAACTCCTACGCACAATACGATGCCATAGAGCACACCAAGACAACTAGACACCAGAACAGTTTTTTCGCAAACACCATCACTCTGCTAAACAATAATCCCCTCTCCACTGTCAAACCATTCATTCACTAAGGCTGCATTACTATTACTATTAGTTTCTCATTGTTCCTATCGACCATCTCCTTCCACTTATGACTGCAGGACTGTACTTTTGTTGCTTGTATCCTTATGATTTATATTGATATTGATTGCTTCCTGATTGCTTATTTTTACCCTATGACTATCATTAAGTGCTGTACTTTATAATTTTTGACAAATGTATCTTGTCTTTTTATGTACACCTAGAGCATATGCACCAAATTCCTTGTGTGTCCAATCACATTTGGCCAATAAAGAATTATATTATATTCTACCTACTGTATACCAAAACACAGAAACACCGACACATCCATGGTAATTGATTCTGAAATAATATGTGCAAAGAAGGGAATGGCAGGTTATCAAGTGAATATGGGTAACAACCGAAAAATATTTTTTAGACAACGTGTTAGAAATTGTGAATTTTTTTCTGAATAGAGTACTGGATTGGTTACCAAGAGGAGAACTAGAATCTTGCTTTTGGCTTTTTAAAAAAAAGAAATTGCTACCCTCCAAAGCCTCCCAAATACATAATGAATATTTACATTGCAATAAAAAGACTTATAAATGACATTCATTAAATTAATAATGATAAATATATCTCTTTCCATGAAATGGAATGAGTAATTGGAGAAAATTAAAACACTCTGAATTCATTAGTTCACCAGACAGGGACTTGGTAAGAATGACAAACAGATGCAAGTAAACAAATGGTTGAATGAATTGTGCATTAACAATTTGTGTGGAGGTTGCTCTATAATAGACACTTATGTGTCTTTTTTCAGCTCTTTGGAGAAATAACTTGAAAAGTTAAACTGACAAATCATTTTACTTTCTTTTTTCAGAACATTGTCATTCCATCGGTTTCGCGTTCTATGTGGTGCAAGTAAGGGAGCTAGAAGCTTCTGGATGACAAGGAAAATATGTGAGGCTCACATGAGAATTGCATCTGTTTGCTCAATATATGTTTTTATGAATTTTAGATTTTAGAGATAATTATCTGGGCTTGAAAGCTAAATAGAGCCAAATTCATCAGATCCTCAGTAGCAGCCACCAGGAAATCTTACTCTTACATTGAGAAATAAACATCCCAGAAGATGACTATGGGAAGCTACTTCCATGCATTTTCCAAGTAAATTGCATAGATGTGTCCATAAAAGTCCCAATGGTTCAAACTCAACTCAAGGGCAATTTAAAAAAAAATACTGTAAATAACTATCTGTCTTGTTCTTTGCTATCCAATTTAAGACAACAATTAAATTTAATTGCATCCCATTGTATGATTTATAGCAGTTCAGCAAAGTTGTGACCCATTAAGCTTTACACAAATTGACTTAGATGTGTATTGCAAGATGTAGCAAAATCAAGATCACTCCACAATTGAAATAGGTTTGCCATCTCATTTGCTCATGGAACAAATCCATAACAAATCACTGTTTGTACAATTTATATGCAATAGATTTTTATGTATAAATTATAGTCCTTGGTGGATACCGTTATACAGCAATATCTTATGTATCTGTATTAAGTATATATGTAGAATCTTTCACATGATGAATTAATATGTGATCCTCAGAGGATCATAGGCAGATGATGTGGTTAGTCAACAAGATACTGCCAATATTCCTTTTTATGAAGGAATCTTGGTCTTTCTCCAAGCTCTCTGGAAATCACAATTTCACAGTACATTATCTATTAAAATCCTATATATTTCAAATCAGCATGCTGCAGAAGTTATACATTTGCTAAACATTATATACCTGATAATTTATTCCTACTTTATGGATATGATGGCAACATTTTGCTAGCTGGAAACATTTATGTGAAAGTCCTAATGTGAAATGTTTCCATCACATATTTCTTTTAGTGTAAAATGGTATGACCCTACCAAAATGGATTTCTTGTAGAATGGATACCATAAAGGATAAGGTCCACTAATGTCTGATTTTATAGATAGATAATAGATGGATGGACGGATGGATATGGATATGGATATAGATGATATAGATATAGATATAGATATAGAGATAGAGATAGAGATAGAGATAGAGATAGAGATAGAGATAGAGATAGAGATAGAGATAGAGATAGAGATAGAGATAGAGATAGAGATAGATAGATAGATAGATAGATAGATAGATAGATAGATAGATATATATATATATATATATATATATATATATATATATAGAGAGAGAGAGAGAGAGAGAGAGAGAGAGAGAGAGATGATAGATAGCAATAGCAATAGCAATAGCAGTTAGACTTATATACCGCTTCATAGGGCTTTCAGCCCTCTCTAAGCGGTTTACAGAGTCAGCATATTGCCCCCACAGTCTGGGTCCTCATTTTACCCACCTTGGAAGGATGGAAGGCTGAGTCAACCCTGAGCCGGTGAGATTTGAATCGCTGAAGTGCAGATAACAGTCAGCTGAAGTACTGCACTCTAACCACTGCGCCACCTCGGCTCTTCAAAGATAGATAGATAAATATAGATGATATAAATATAGAGATACAGATAGAGATACAGATATAGATATAGATGATAAAGTTATAGGTAGAGGTAGAGATATAGGTAGAGATAGAGATAGAGAAAAATAAAGATATAGAGATAGAGATAGAGATAAATAGATATAGATAGATATAGATAAGAAAACAGATTTTAAAAAAAGATTCTATTCAACACCTCCACCACTACCATCATGTTTTTCTTCTTCCTCATCATCAATTTATCCCATATGTAACTTGCTTCTGTCTAACCAATGTGTCTTTTTCTTCTCTACCTCATCTCAATTTAAATATGTCATAAGTCTAGTCATTCTATGCATTTGACAAAGTCAATGGCAGCTCACAACAGCTTATGGCTTTTTATTAAGATGTGTTAATCAGAAAGAGCCTCATTAGACCACTACCTTTTTGATACCTTATATCAAGAGTGTGAAGCTGGTGGCCTATGGGCTGGATGCATCATGCACAGGCCATGCCTACCCCGGCTCCAAAAAGGCAAAAAACATTGCGCATCGTGGTACATCATGTGATGTGATTGAGTTTGACACTCGTGCCTTATATAGCATAAACACACACACACAGAGAGAGAAAAAGAGAGAGAGAGAGACAGAGAGGATTAATTAATTAATTGCCTCCAGAGGTTGTGAATGCCCCAACACAGGAGATCTTTAAGAAGATGCTGGATAGCCATTTGTCTGAAATGCTATAGAGTTTCCTGCTTAGGCAGGGGGTTGGATTAGAAGATCTCCAAGGTCTTTTCTAACTTTGCTATTGTATTGTATTGTATTGTATTGTATTGTATTGTATTGTATTGTATTGTATTGTATTGTATTGTATTGTATTGTATTGTAATTATCTGCCATGAAGTGATTTTAATTCTGATCAATCTCATAGGTAGGTCTTCTGCATGACAAACTATCCCTAGCCTGTTCTTTCAAGTCTTCCAATAATGCAGCCATCCCCATGGTGACTTGTCCATCCATCTTGCTGCTCAGTATCCTCTTCTCTTTCTTTCCACCTTTCCCAGCATTAGAGCCTTTTCAGATTGCTAGATCTTCACATAATGTGTTAGAAGTGGGATAATTTGAGGTTGACCGTTTGTGCTTTGAGTGGAAGTCTGGATTGACTATTTTTTTGACAATCCATCAGTTTCTTTTCTTTTCTTGGGTGTTCCACTTGTATGATTGCATGCACTTTCCCTCTGTGCAGTTAATTCAGTATGGAAAATTTTCTAATAAACATTTTGGTTTTGAAAAAGTCTCCTGAGAATAATACTGGAAATGGTATTCTCAGTACACTTTTTTTTTAAAAAACAAAATGTTTATTAGAAAAAGTTCCATACAAAATTAACTTCACAGAGGGAAAGTGCATGCAATCATACAAGTCTATTGTCTCTTTTAAGTAATCACAGAATTGTAAGAGAAGACATATTGAAGTGTGTGGCATGTAAACCAGGTCATATTCCCTTCACTGAAAATATGTTCTGACAGAGAATTATGAAGAGTTGTGTCATTCCCCTATGTAGTAGAGAGCTGGATGAGCATTATAGTACAGCCTTGTCTTTTCCCAAAGGCTGATTGGATTATTTGAAAAACTGCAAATGAGCAGCACGTCAAATATTTCAGAGTGACAATTTATTCAGTCATTAACATAGGCATGGCTACCCTACCCATGTAAAATATGAGTTTATGTTGCTGTTTTAGCCGATGCAGGGAGATTAGATGACAAGTGAAATAGGGGAGAAGGGATTAGAACTCTCCACAGCATTTGTCATACAGATTTACAACTCACTTGTTCATTTATTTGTTTATTTATTTCACTGCTGAGGAAAAATAGCATGGAGAGGGGACAACAATTACAGGGAAAAGAATTTACAGTGAAAAGGAAATACACTTGTTCTGTTGTGTGGCATGTGCACAATCCAAAGCCTATACAAATAAATATATATGTCTCAGTAATAAAATGCATGGTTAAATAAATCAATATACAAGCAAACAATTAAAAGATGGGAATTAAAACTTGAAACCACACATAACTGCACTGGTTTCCACATAAATTTTTTAAAGATGTATGACAGGAAACGTTAAAACACCACATAGGGTATTCCCTGAAAGAAGCAAATTCTTTGCCCAAAGAAATACTTTGTCTCATTTCTCTTAATAATAAATTAACTTTCAGACATTGACATAAATTGATGTTCAAGGTTCAGTTCCAATTGGCATAAAGGGGACTATTTTCTAAACCAATCAAATGTTAGTAGATAGTTGAAAATGTTTGGCTAGATCAAGACTACTCTTATTTATTTTATTTTTAAGCATGTTCAGCATATAAAATGCAACAGCTTCCATAATATATTTGGTTTGGTGCAGACAGCCAAAATCAGATTTCTATTTCCACTTTCACTCCAACAAATTACAGGGAAAAGGAGGAACCAAGATGCTGAAAATATGCAGGGTGGAATCTTATCCATTCAACTCCATGGCCACATCAAGATGCTAATACAAGCAGAACAAATATCTAGAGTACTCAAACATTCCAATTAGGGCTTAGCATATGGTGTCAGTTATAGAATACAATCTCGTTTTGTTTTGTTTTTGAGGGCAATAGTAAATAGTAATAATGATAGAATGAAAAGAAGTAACTGTCTTGCCACACAGGGAATATAACAACTGGAGCAAGGATGAATGAACCCTCCTTTTGGAGGAAAAATAAATGCCACCAATTCATGCACACAAAAAAGCTGAACTCAGAAGACCAATACAAAATATACCAGTGAGAAATGTGGTAATTAAAAAAGGGGAAATAGAAAACTTCAGGGAAGTAAATTGTTACAAGGCCCGACTTTAGATGATCTACACTGAATAAGGTCACATTACTCCTGGAGTTATTGCTTAAAAGGCCAACTTTCTGTTTTGCCCAGGCATGCTGTCTTCACAGGCTTAGAGTTATGGCCCAAGAGGTTTAATTTAGCACTGTTAATAGACATGGGTACTCTACATTGAAGAAGAGAAGAGTGAAAAAAAGAGAGAAAGTGCTATTGTTGTAAATTTTGCAGCCATTTGGAGAAAGCATTTGGCCATAAGAAGTATACTACAGGAGTTAAAGAGCAATGCTTGTTAATAATAATATTTCTGACTGCTAATAAGATTCAGTTAACACTTACAACCTTACGTGTTCTAGACCCACCTCTTAAATAATATTTTCTCTGTTGAAGATCACTGACAGGGTTCGAAGTAACACCCCTAATAAAAGAAGCTTGAGTTTCCTCGAAGTTTCATTTTATTAGAGATGTCATATTGGGACATCTGGGAAAACCCAAATCTTAAAAGTTTCTAGGTTTTCCCCATCCAAAGGAAAGTTCAAGTCCCTGCCCAGCACCCACATGTCCATCACATGGTTCAATCAGTCACCGTCCCAACTGGAGATGTCTCCCAGTCACACCACTCCAGGTGCAGGGCAAGGTGTCCTTGACTCTGTGAGAAAGTAATGTTATTTTGACTATATATCATCCATACTCCATATAACGCCCCTCCCATTTTCCCACAGTAGAAATTGGGGCAGGCCTGAAGGCCAAATATAAAAGATGGCTTTCAGGTCTGGCAATCACATCCTCAGTTGAGTGCAGCCATGGGAACTTTGTCACAAAGTAATCAATAACTGGAGTTGACATTGTCTTGTCATAAGATGAATCATTGTAGGAAAGATTTTTTAGAAGTTGTACTTAAGAAATTCATTGGTTGCCTTGTGGGTTTTTAAAAAGAAGTGTTAGATATTGGTTTTAGTCTACTTTTTAAGGAACTCATGAGTGTTGTTTAGTATTACTTCTGTTGTTGCTGTTTTAGTCTAATTACTTTGATGTTGTTTTAGCATAGTCATCTTTTGGTTTTTATTGTTTAATTGATTAAAAGGCACATTGCTGCTATCAATGTATGTAGTTACAGTCCCATTTTTCAATCTCATATGTCAATGTGTCTAAGCCAGAAATCCTTGACTTACCAGCCCAAAATGTCTGTGGCTAAGCGGAACAGTTGTTAAGGGAATTTTGCCGCATTTTTACACCTGTTCTTGCCACAGTTGTTAAGTTAATCACTGCATTTGTTAAATCAGTAACATGATTTTAAGTGACTCTGGCTACCCCATTGACTTTGCTTGTCAGAAGGTCACAAAAGGTGATCACATGACCCCAGGACACTGCAACAGTTATAAATTGCCAATTCAGTTGCAAAACATCTGAATTTTGATCACATGGCCATGGGGATGCTGCAATGGCTGTGTGAAAAAATGGTCATAAGACACTTTTCATGGCCTTTGTACCCTTGAATGGTCACTAATCGAATTATTTTTCCTGTTGTCCAGGATGAAATCAAATATGAGAAAAGAACTTCCATTTGGCCCAATCACGAAAGTGTCATCAACATATCTAAGGCAGAGTTTGGGTTTTTGTTCAGATTTATCTAAGGCATTAGTTTTAAAATGTTCCACGTATAAGTTTGTGATGACGGGTGAGAGGGGTGATCCCATGGGTGCCCCTTCTATCTGTTTGTATCTTTGTCCATTATGGATGAAGTATGTGTTGGTTAGGCAGTGTTTGGTCAGGTCCAGGATGTGTTTATATATATATATATGCATGCCTGTGGTAGGTCTTAGTTACTCATTGCATATTTTGGGCTGACTTTGATAGATGTCCCTCAAAATTATTGGAGAGGAAAAACAAAAATAGTTCTTCACAGTTTCAGACTATGGAGTAAACTAGTGCTTCTCAACCTTGGAAACTTTTTAAGTATGCGGACTTCAGCTCCCAAAATTTTCCAGCCAATATGTTGGCAGGGGAATTTTGGGAGTTAAAATGCAGAAACCTTAAATATGTCAAGGTTGAGAAACACTGGATAAGCTATTATAAAAATAAACACTGGATAAGCTATTATAAATACAATTAGAAATACTCATTTTTGTTCTGCTGTTAAGAGTAGGAGCAGATTTTCACCTTCCCCTTTGAGCCCTCATGCTCCATCTAGTCTTTCCTGTTTTGTATCTTTCAAGCCTTTTCAAGGTGACTTGACTTATTGGCAAAGTACCCATTTATCAAGCTCTCTATGACAGTCTTCTAATCCTCTATTTCACAGAGATATTCTTTAAAGCACCTCGTACCTCTTGACAATACCTTCCAGCTGATATACAATCTTGACTTCTGAAAAGTGAATTGGCCCTGGAGACTTGGAGTGAAAAGTTTGTTCTGAGAGAATGAAAGTATTAATATCATAAGAATCTCCCACCCTCAACTCTTCTGATTTGCATTATACAAGGGAATTTAAGAGGAAGCCAACAATGGAGCTCTATTTTCAATGTCTCAAAGTTTCAGTGCAATTTTCTTGTAGCGGAGCATTTTAAACTCTGCCAGCATTCTTATTGTCATCACATTATTCAATTGTCTGGCAACTGAGATTTGGTTGTAATAGGTCTCTCTAAAAACACTTGCTCTACCTTTATCTCTGTGAAATGGAGGATTAGAGATGCTTCAGGTTAAGCTTGATTCCGAGTGACTTCCTAGACAAGTCTGTGTAATTTTCTTGGCAACACAATGCACAAGTGATTTGACATTGCCTTCTTATAAGCTATTACATTTTTGTTCTTGGTTTTTCCAATTTAAGATGTCCAAGCTATAACCCTGGTATTTTTGGATGGTCACCCATGCAAAGACTAACCAACCTGGGTTTGTTGTTTGAGGTCAGCCAAAGTTGTCAAGATGCATTATGAAGCCAAGATAATATTTATGTTAATGGGGCATCACAGGTATCTTTGATTAGCTATTGGTTTCTGACACTTCCCCCCCCCCTATCTAATATATGGACATCTTATATGGAATGTGATTCCTGCAGAGGCGGCCAACCTGATGCGATCCCTTCTACCAAATTGCTGAGCCAAATGGCACAGCAGAAACTGCAGATTGCTAAACCATTTTCCTGCAAATATTTGATCTAAGGCAACATTTCTCAATGTGGGAGGAAATTAATTCTGAATCAACTTGAAAAAGTAGGACTGTTTTCTTAGAGGAAAAATTGTATAACACTTGCAGATAGAATTGCCAATAGTTCTTATATCACTGGTGAATGCTTTCATTTCACTCAGACTGAACTAATCTGGAACCTAGATATCCAACTCAACAATGCTATTATTTGTTTGTATTCAATGAGAAAATAAAATAGAACATTTTTTTTAAAAAAAAAATGCTGTTCTGCTGCTTAATCCAATTAAACAGAGAGACAGTTTGGTCTAGTAGTTAAGAAACCAGGCTAAAAAATGGGAGACCATGAGTTAAGTCCCACTTTAGCCATGGAGATCAGCAAAGTGACTTTGGGCCAGTCTCTCTCTCTCTCTCAATCCAACCCACCTTTATGGGTTGTTATTGTTGTGTGTAAGGGGGGAAGTGTGTTAGGTATATTCACTGCCGGTTTATTTGTAAAAAAAAAGTAAAAATAATAAAGGTGGGATACAAATAAATAAACAAATTAGCAGCTTAATATAATTCAAAGTCTACCTGAAGAAAATTATAATTTTACAGGTACTGAGAATTTAATAGCTGCCAGCTGATGTAAGGTTGTAAACTGTAAGCTGATGCAATGTAAGGCTGATGCAATGAGATGTGTGTGTATGTATGCATATATAAGGGAGGAGAGCTTGTGGCTTATGAGGTTATTATAACTGCCTAACATGTAAAACAGCCCAGGTTTGAATCACAGATCCTAAAAAAGGAAATTAACTGCAGGCCTGACAAAGGGTATGGCTAGCTGCTGAGAGCTAAATAGCTTGAAATAGATCTATACTAGTCTCCCTTTATTTATTTATCAGCACAAATGTAATATATCTGCCTCTCTGTCTCTGTCTCTCTCTCTGTGTTGAATTTTTGATGATAAATAAATGCAGAGAGACTAGTATAGATCTATTTCAAGCTATTTAGTTCTCCTCAACTAGCCATACCCTTACTGGGATTTGAACTTGGGCTATTTTACATGTTAGGCAGTTATAATAACCTCATAAGCCACAAGCTCTCCTCCCTTATCAGCTGAGCCAGGAAAATGATTAGATGTTTTGTCAGGGCACTTGGTATGCCACAAAAATGGAAGGGAGCACCTTCCAAGGGACAAATTGCCCTGGCCAACTCACAGTTCACTGCAGGACAATTCAGTGCTGTATTAATCATTTCATTCAGTTACTTTTTTTAATTGGTGACCATACTTTTGTTAAAATTCTTGTACTTCTAGATGGATTTATTTATTTTATTACTTCTGGCCACATTTCTATTGAATTTAACCTTTGAATATGTTTAATTGTCCTGTGGCAAATTATCCCATGGCAAGTTGAACATGGCAAGTTGGTCCATTCTGTAGCCTAAAAGCCCTTAACACTGTATGTAAATAGGCTGTGACTTGTTTACTGTCTTGGAGACTACATTAATTCATTCCAACTTTAAGAGGCAATCTTAGAGGACTTTTGCACTATGCTTATTGTCTAGACTTAGACTGAGAGTGAAAGAGTAGGATATTAAATTTCAAGAGGGCACTTAGCAGAACAGGTCTAAAAATGACATTTCTTTGAGCTCAAAGAGGAAAGCGTACTCATTTCTCACATATTGTGGGTGACAAAATTCCAAATTTAAAACTGCCCTTTAGAGACATATATTTTTCAATGAGCAACTTAAACAGTAGAGGAAACATGAAATATCATTAATTCATGGGAAACATTTCTCTCAGGTATGAACATTAATTTTGTACTTCAAGTCCTGTTCGTACAATAAATGCAGATTGTCCCATTTATCAGTTGTCTTACTATTTAAGATTTTGTGATCTGACAGAAATAGATTTACTGCTTCTGTCTTGCTTTTTTCTAATAAAGAATTGTATTTTATCACAATTTGAATGAAGGGTAGAAGAAAAGGAAAAGGAAGAGGCAGAATTACTTGCTGCAGAAATAAAATAAAATATCCAAACAAGATTGCAGGTAAGAAATGTTGATGATGATGATGATGAAATTTATATATTCTGTTTTTCTTAAAAAAAAAAACACCACAAATTACAAAGCACTAAATAAGTTCTAATTGAAATAGAAATGTTTCTATATAAATGTCAAGCAAATAGTA